>NW_004949101.1:2143239-2164671 GCF_000317375.1 Microtus ochrogaster | reverse complement strand
AAAGGAGGAGGAGGAGGAGGAGGGTGGGGTGCAAAAGGAGGAGGAGAAGGAAGAGGAGGAGGAGGAGGAGGATGGGGTGCAAAAGGAGGAGGAGGAGGGTGGGGTGCAAAAGGAGGAGGAGGAGGAGGGCGGGGTGCAAAAGGAGGAGGAGGAGGGTGGGTGCAAAAGGAGGAGGAGGAGGAAGAGGAGGAGGAGGAGGAGGAGGGTGGGGAAGAGAGAAGAAAGGAAATCATTTTGACCCACGTAGCAAAGTCACTACCCAGATTAGGCAAGTTTTATTGATGGGGTTAAAGGAAAGCTTTATGGTTATGTTATGTTGACCTTGAACTGGTGGTGTACTATATACTTGTGGACTTGGCACTTGGGAGGCTGGGGCAGGAAGATTTGGAGTCTGAGGTTAGTCTGGGACCCACAGTAAGACCCTTTCTCAAAAACAAACGACCAAACAAAAACCCAAACAAATGAGCAGGTTACTTCAAACACCCTTTACCCACACTGGCAGAGGCAGCTGCTATCTGGGAGGCTTCCGGATGGGAGGTCAAGAGTGGGGGCCTCTGTTTAATGACTTAGTGCTTTGGGGACATTTTCAGATCTGTGCGGAACTTCAAGGTCATCCCATTTTGTTAAGAAGCGAAGAAATTGCTGCCCCGCTCCCAAGACATCTGTTTCATGAATCCATCCAAGGAAGCCACGGCTGACATAGGGTTTAGTCAGACTTAGTTATGGTGTATGAGTTCTGGGCCAGCTTGGTAAATTCTGGCTAAGAGACAAATGGTGGGGTCTGCAGGTCATCAGGGTTGGTGACCACAAAGGAGCTATGTGGCCACTTGCCTGTGAACAGGGCCAGGGAATCAACTATTATTCCTTCTCAAAGGGAAATATTCCAAATAATTTTCAGAGTTTTAGTCTCTGACTATATGGAAATACTATATCACCTCACACCAGAATGTACATATGTTATATATAATGTTCATGTAACATATATAATAACATATAAATACCATGCACATGAATATATATTAATATATATACACTGTAAAATTCCTTGGAAGTTGGAGTCCCTTACCCCTTCTCAAGTGATATTATCTGATAGGTGGTAGCTGAGAGCTAAAGTCCTGACCTTCCTGATCTTCCCATCATTGAGAGGCAGAAATAGGATGGGACGGAAAAGTCCCCACCCTCCTTCACTGGGCACCTCTCTCCTTCTCCCCCCACAGTTTTTCCTTCTCTCCTCCACACTGCTGCTGTCCAGGACTGTTGGCAGTCTCCCAGCTTCTCTCCCTCTCTCCAAGTAAGCTACAGGTGTTCCAATCCTCTGGCACCTTGCTGGAGACCAGAACCTGTCATTTCTGTGGAAAGGACAGAGTGCACACTGGAAAAGGTTCTGCCGAATATTCCTATAACTGGCTCAAGAAAGATAGCTCAGATTCACAGAGAGGTAAGCAAAATAGATAGCTTCTAATGGGTGCTACTGGTGGCTTCTTATTTTCACTTGGAGCACACATGAGTGTGTGCTTTTCTTCAGGTAGAAGTTTAACTGCAGGATGTATATGTAGCTCAATTGGTAGATCCTGTTCAGGTCCCTAGCCTGGTAGAAACTGGGTAAGGTATAATGGCACATGCCTATAATCCCAGTACTTGGGGGATGAAGGCAGGAGGATCAGAAATTCAAGGTCATTTTTTTGCTACATAGCAAGTTCAAAGACAGCCTAGAGAAACGATATCCAGCCTTAAACAGAACAAACAAACAAAATCAGCTTCTTTTTAGTAGTAGCCCCTGTTTTTGTAGATGACATTTTTATTGTTATGTCTCTGAATTATTATTAGGTTAATTTTAACTGTTTTATTAATTTTCCTAAGTCAAGAATTTAGAGGGATTTTTTAAAAACAATATTAGGAGTACCTAGTGTGTCTTTTGTGACATCCAGTTTATTCTGAGAGCACTGTGGTCTCTATTATAGTGATATGTTGGGACAAGGATTGGAAATTTTCAAAGGGACAGCTAGGGGTAGCTTTTGTGATTCATTTCTTGGTAGGTGCTCTGACTTGGTTGGAATAATACAGTGGTGTTATTAGCCTGCAGGTTGGCAGAATGGACAATCTTGTTACTTATCTAAGAATTTCCTCCCTTGACATAGATGGATGTGGAAACGTGGTTCAGGCAGCCTGGGAGATAGAACGTATTGCTCCAGGTGTGGCAGGTCAGAGATAGACCCACAATGGCCAAGGACAGGAAGCCCATCTGGCTGGTAAAAGATGGTGCTAGGCAACCGGTGGTCACCTAGGCAACCAGTAGGGTTGGTGGGGGGAGTCCAGCAAGAGGTAACAGGAAGTCCAGATGATGGGACAGACATGTACACAGAGGCAAGCCGTGGAGGTAGGGACTATACGGAAGCCCAGGCAGGTGGTCAGCCTTGATGACATCTGTCAGCTGCAGGCACAATACACTGAGACATGTGAAGGGCAAGGGTCAAACAGAATATCTGGACTGGGAAGCTGGGAGACCCTGGAAGGCACCAAAAGGAAACAAGCATCTGGGAAAATAGACGGAGCTGTAGGGGTGAGAACAGAGCACTTGATGCTGCCGGCTTCAGAGACAGAACCCAATATGGCTTATGAGTCAAAGAATTATGGCATTCCTAAGTATTTGCATAGGACTTCTTAATTTCTCATCCGTGCAAACCATGGAATTTGGGGGAACCGGACAAGGCATTTACAAATTGAGGGTAGCTGGTTAGACACTTTTGGGTTTAAAAGTATGGAGAGATTTTTTAGTCAGAGGACGGAACTGTCATTCCGTTGACTGTGTGCCCAGGGTTAAAGCGGTAAGCAATAAGTGTGTGTCTAAGAGCATTTGAGCACATACGAAGTGTGTTCAAGTGTTCACGTGCGTGAGGGGGCAGCAAGACGTCCCTGATTGGTGGCTAGGAGGTAGGAAACTATTTCACAGTAAACTCCAGTGTAACACCCTACAGTGGACTGTGATTGTCAAGACTGGAACCAGAACTCTTATTTTCTCAGAAAAAATAAAACGCCCTTCTATGTTTAATTTCCACCTGTCAGATAGGCTGGCTTAGGGGAAGGCAATGACAAGTTAGTGCCCCTCACCTTGGACACAGAGCATCAGATGGAGCACCTGCCTGGATCTCCTAGGCTGAAGGGAAGTGAGGTCTCACTCTTCAGAAGGTATGGCCTAGTCTGGGGAGGCTAACAAGGCTGTATATGGCTGAAATCAAGCCAGAACTTTAAGCAACCCTGAACTCGACATTGTCCCTTTTGTGGCTTCTCTAGGGTGAGCCTCACTCTTTTTCAGATTTCTGGTGCTGGGACCCAAGCAGCAAGGAGGAGGGGCATGGAACAGCCTTCAACGGTCTGGGGGGACTCTAGAATAAATAGCTTGGTTGGGTGTGGAAGTCAGCGGGTGGATCCCGATGAATGGAGCCTTCAGTGTCTCTGGTGCACAACTGTTCTTCTTTTGTTTATAAGTCTTTAGCTCTCTGTTACGTAAACATCTGGAGGGCTGAGTATCATTTCTGCACGAGTCAAGGAAGAATGCATCTTACATTCCCCCCACAAAGAGGCAAAATGGTGTGTGGGCTCCATCGGCATAGGAACTGGAAAATCTGTGTGGAGTAGCCTTGAAGGGGTCACTCTTGGTCTATGAATTACTTTTCTTTCCTCCTCCAACATCTGTGAGGCAATGAAATAGTAAGTGTGAAGACGACTCAAGATTCCTTTCCGGGTAGAACTGAGTGTGTTTGTTTTATACCAGCGCCCATAAACAGGGCAGCATATCAAATGGGAAGGAAACTGTAGTCGTAGAATTTTGCAAACCCTATTCTTCCACTGATATATTAAACAGTCTGTCATTAACCGAACTGCTCGTCTCCGTATCTGAAGTTTCTATTGTGGTTACTTGGGTGTATACTCTCTGGGGCTTGAGTATTAATAAAAATACAAAAATCATTAACATTGCCATCTGACCAGTGTTCTGTTGTGAAGATGAAATGAAGGACATGACTGTTTTGAGCACACTTTGGTCATGCATAGCTTCACTACTGAAAGTATGGCCCACAGACCAATGTCATGAACATGACATCACTTTCAACCTTTTTGGAAATACAGACTTGGGACACCCCAGCCCTATACTCCTTAAATTAGAATCTATTAACAAGGTCCCCAGGGGCTTCCTTTTTGTGTTGAAGCTTTGGACGCCCTGTTGAAGGCTTCATCTGGGTGGGTGAATTTTCTTGTCAGAGACTAGCTTTTCTCATGACTCACGGGTCGATATTTTAAATATCATCTCCTACTCTTCTGGCCCAGCCCATCTCTTGTTGATAAGCACAACTTTACTTAATTTGATCATTTTATCTGTATTTATATTTTCTATAAAAGTGTCAAGAAAAGCTGATGTTTTGTTAAAATATCCTTATTTAGATCACAGTCCCTTGACAAGAACTTACTGAGACTCTACTGTATGCCAGGCATTGTTACAGTTAGTGAGGACAGAAAGAAATCCTGTTTTCATGGAACATCAATGCTGAGAGGGAAGGACAGAGAGAGAGAACATAAGATAATTAAATAAATATGGTTTTATAAGATCTCTGCTAATTCTGTTTAAAAACAAAGGAAAAATGAAGACGAAAACCCAAAACTCCAGAAACTGGGCTTGGTAGCTCATGGCTATAATCTCAGCACTACAGGAGCTGAGACACAAAGACCTTGCTGCAAGTTTGAGGTCAGACAAAGTTACACAGTGAGTTCCACGCTAACCTGGACTACAGCAAAGAATGACTGGGCTAAGAGACAAGTCATGAACCCAGAGATGCCTGTCTGAGTCCCCACCTCACCTGGGGAGTGCTCCTATTGCAGGGAGAAAGTGAGAGAGATGAGAGAGAACACAATCAAATTCCTCTCATCTGATCTTTGTGTTCGTTAATGTTTAGATGGAAGGGGAAGGGCTGGAAAGGCAGGCAGAGGTGGTTCCCCCCACAAGAAAAGCTTCTATGTCAATGTCAACCATTCAATAGTTCTTCACACCTCAGGCCAGGGTGGCTCCTTCCGCACATGCATTCAGGACAGTATCAGACATTTCGGGATAATAATTGCCTCTGGAGAAAGAGGTGGTCTTAGATTTAAGTACCGTATTTAAATAGTGCTCTGTCAAAATAAGCTTAATGTCTTCCAGTTGGTGACTGAATTCCTGGAAATCTGTTGCAGGATAATCTTTTCGTATACTGTGAAGATATGTCTTTGCCAATCGACCTTCTGATTGGTTTAATAAAGAGTTAAATGTCCAAAGGCTAGGCAGGAGAGGATAGATGGGATTTCCAGGGAGAGGGGGGAAGAGGAGGAGGAATTGAGGCTAGCAAATTTCACCAGCAGACTTGGAAGCAAGTTGGATGTGTCGTACTGAGGAGAGGTAACCAAGCCATGTGGCAGAACATAGATTAAAAATACGGCTTAATTAAGTTATTAGAGATAGTTGAGAGCAAGCCTAAGCTAAAAGCCAAGCTTTCATAATTATTAATAAGTCTCCATGCTGTTATCTGGGGGCTGGCAACGCAAAGATAGTCGGACAAGAAAACTTGCTATAGAAATCAGTGTTAGCAGCAAGTGAAATGGGGCTTGGAGTCCAGTTAGAGAATCCTGTTTTGCTCTGGCCACTGACAAGCAGCCAATGAACCTCCCTGTTGGGAACCGAGTCTCCTGTTGCCAGAGGATCTGCTCAGCACTGTCATTTCTAGTCCATCTTCCTTTAACCCAAGTCATGAATGAAAGACAAATAAAAGTCAAGTATATTTATATAAAATCAGGGTAGTATCCACCAGAGCCATATTGAACAACAACTTTCTAAAGCAGAGGCAACAATTCTATGTAAGTAGCCAGCACCCCAGTGTCACCCAGACCCTCCTACTGTTTCTAAGCAGGACAATCAGAAACTTTTCTTTATTGTGAGCTTAGAAAACTACGTTCTTATCCTTGGCCTCTGACACTTAGCTTCTCGGATCTGGGGGTAAATACAAGAAATGTGTCTTTTCAATTTTGCTGCAAGGTCGCTTTGGTTCGCTGCAGAAGGGTATTTGTAGATTCAGATGCTCATTCACCTTTGGGTGGCTGGCACTGACAGTTAGAGGTGAGACCCTCTGCTGGCTCTTGGGATAAAATGAAGGTACTTAAACCAGACAGTCACCCACGACTATTCTTCCTCTTAGCAAACAATTACTAAGACAACGAGGACTTTCTTAGTTAGAGGCAACTGGGGTGTGGGTGGCACATGGCCAACCTAACCTTGAGAATGACCTCCCCTCAGAAGATAAGTCAGTGTACAGACGTCAAAAGCAGCTGAGGCATTGGGAGGGAAACCAAAGAAAACATTTCATGTTGGGACATCAGTTCAGTCACTTACTAAAGACCCTTCTGGCCAGGAGGTATCTCTGAATGCTCAGTCATATGTGCTGTTGGGCAAGTAGAAATAGCAGATGGAAAGCTTTGAAAAGGGAAGCCATGGGATCCGTCTGCAGAGGGTCTTGTAAGGAGCTGGGGTTTAATGAGTGGACAACGAGGAGCTGTTGAAAGCTCCTGAGTGAGGTCATGACTGAAGCAAGCTAATCCAGTGGGTGTGTACAATTAACTTGCAAAGGCTAAACTCATAACTAGGGAGTGGGTCACAATGGGTTGGGCTTTGGTATCTAGCTCCCGTTTTGTGATATCAAGAAAGAGAACTGGAGCAGAAAACCTCTCTTGGGAATTAGGGCTTTATGTCAACCAGTGAAGTGCATTCGACCCTTACAGAGAGTCTTAAATGGATTATTTATGGGTGCTTCTATGATATATCTACATGAGCCTAACAAGTCCCCCAAATGAATGCAATCTTTGAATGAGAAAATATCTCCAAGCAAATCCAGTTAAAACACATTTAAGAGAACTCATAATCATGCAAAAGTTAGGTTTACAATTCTACTAGGATTTGAAATTGTGGGTGGTTTTTTTTTATGTTTTTGCTTACTTAAAAGAAATGAAAGCAAATGAGACAATATTTCAACCTCTCTAAGAAAGCCTTTGTGCGAAGTTCCTGTGGGTCAACATTGGCTAAGACCCTTAAAACCCAATCTTCACCAACCATTTTTTGAGCTACCACACTCCTCTCCCAATGTCCTATGACCAGAAAGAGGCCCTCTGCTTGGCCATTTGATGTATCTCCTCCTAAAACCTTGGCAAATGATAACAGGTAAGAAAACAAATGCCTCTGAGCTCAATCCTCCAGCAGAGAAATTTCTGGAATTTTTGGTGCTCTTGGTAGTTTTTAATACTTAAGGAGGCTCTGCTCAGCAAGTTCTCCCAGTTAAAGCATGGAGCCCTTTTAATCTGGACCAAACTGATGATGTCTGTGGTTGATTATTTGTTGCCAATGAAGCTACATAGGCACTAGAGCTAGCTATTGCTACCCACAAAGGGCACATCTCCTTGTTAGTCCTCCAAAGCCTGCAGTTAGCATCTGCTATTCCAGACAGCAGGCTAGGCACTAGACATTTTAAATACTGTTATTAGATGCTATCTCATCCTCATGGATGAGATTCATTGTTGGATGCACCTGTAAAATACACAGTACAAGGCGGGAGGGCTTCAGATCTGAGGTTGTTTGGAAAGATAAATGACCTCACTGGCTTTGGAAGCTACGTTGGGGTTTTAATCTTTGTAAAAAGTGATTGAAGTCTTTGATCCAAAGGATGAGATGGACTGGTTTGGAATTCCGAGGGAAAAAATCTAACTTAGAATAGAAGAGCAGAGTGAAGAATGAGCAGATGGAAGTGAGGAGGGTAGTTGTGATTTGGGGGTGCAGGTGAGGCGGCGACATCAACGGTGGACAGCCGTGACGGAGATCAGGAGACTGCCACTTCCCAACCCTGGCACCACTACAAGTCCTTCAAGCCATGCTTGCTCTGCACTGATGCAAAAAGACCATTTTGCCCTTTGCCTCAGTACTAAGGAAACACTGGTCCACATTTGATGTTTTCCTCCAGTATATGCCAGGAGGTCAGTCTCATCTCTCTCTGTATCCAGGGATGCTGGGGTCCTAAAGTGACATTAGCTTGGGCTTCTGCTGGCCACCCAGAGTGGGATGTTCATACTTCTGGAAGTGGCCCGTTCCCGGAGTGGCGGCTGTGGGAAGTACACTCTGTTCTGCAGGTACCAGCGCATCTCAGAGACACCTCCTGGCACGTTTTCACCATGCGCATGTGCTAGGTGGGCATTTTAATATGCTCTGTGTGAGATGAGTGGCCCGGAGTCTCACCCCAGCATCAGCTATCTGACTGAGGCAGCAATAGAGCTGTGCTGATGCAACACGTCACAGAAAGAGAACGCAGTGTCAGCATCTTATTAGGAGGAAATGGGGTACCTTCATGAGAGGGAGAATTACCTGTGCACGCATCTCTCCGTGCCTAGGTATGCTGCTTAGAGCCTCCATTTTGAAAGTGTGTGGTGAACAGATATTATTTTAAAAGTGACATTAAGTTCTTAGGATGGTTATGGGAAAGGGATACAGAATCCAAATATTTTTGTCCATCTAGGTGAGGGTCTCTGTCTGTTAAAGCTTAGTAAAAAAAATAATAATAACCATCTTTATTGTCTTGTTTCTTCCTATGTGTCTATTATTTCTCAGCAGCTGTCAACATACACTAGGACAGCAGGGGGCGCCCAAGCACAGAGTGACGGAGGAAGAGCCCCTCTGGGTGTGATTGTACTCTTGGCCGCAATTCACTTCCTGCCTCAGCAAGGTACAAATTTAGGAGTGAATGAATGAAAGGCTGTGGCCTTGGGCTGTCGTCGACTTAAAGAGGCCTGCAGAATCCTAAAAAGCAGCGAGGGTTCTTTTTACCTTTAGAATCGAAGGCAATTACACAGCATCTCTTAATTGTATCATATAACATCTCTTCATTGAAATCAACTAGAGATCCCATGGTTATTATTTTAAAAACCAACCGAAGCCATTGCTTTAAAAAGAAGACAAAACATCTTTGTAGCTGTCAGCAGGCTCCAATAGCACACACTGGGAGAAAGGATAAAGTAATTGGAAACACTGGGTTCCATCCACCCTGAGAGCGCGATTGGGCGATGAAAAGGAGGAAGGGAGAATCAGCACGCCAGCAGCAAACACATTTGAGTAAACATCAGTTTCTGTGCACACTCCATTTCCACTGGTATCTGAGCTAGATCTTAATTCAAGAGGTTTAACCTGCTCTACGGAAAATGAATGAAAGTGAATGCAGAACGGTGCCGGAAGAGCTTCGCGGCTATAGACCGGTGAACCCTTCTCCCGTGCTCTGTAATTCGGGTGAGTTTCCTTCAGAACTATTAAGGCATCTTCATTGGAGCCCAGGTGATTCTAAGCAACACTAATGGTGTGCTCGATGTTACAATAAGTGAGATAAATGATAGCAAACTTGTCTGAGCAGATGTACCTAATGACAGAGGCGTAGACGCGTAATACGGCGAGAATAGAAATGTTCAAAGGCAGGAAACAAGAGCCCCTGGAATCGCTATGAGCAGGTTAGTATCCAGGCACCGAGTGAATGATGCATGAGTCTGAACACTTTGTCGCCTCCTCTAGTGCAGCCTACTTCTTTATAAGGCCAGGGTCACAGAGAGAGAAAGGAAACCCTCTTGGATTGCAGATCTCCATTTCCAGAGAAACCCAAGAAATGTCTAGTGGAGGAATAAGGAGAAAGCTCTTGAATTACAGACTAATACTCGACGGCGGGAGGAGATTGGGTCTATTCTCAACCTACCCCCAAAGAGAATCGCACATTCCGTCCATTTCAGGATGAATTTTCATAAACCAAAGAAAATTTTAACTAGTAGATGTGACAGACATCATGGCCTCAGCTAATGACCTTGTTTTCTTCTACTTCCTCCCCATCCCTACTCCCCCGCCCCATAAATTTTGGTTCTCTACCCCACAGGAGCAAGGAAAGTAACGAGGAAGGAAAGTAAAGGAAAGATGGAGGCAGTATAATTTGGGTTCGTTATTTTAGCCTTTGGTTTAAATACGTAGTAGTTGTGGGGGAAAGAATCGCTGGGAAGAGGCAACCCCTTTTGGCTCCTGAGGATGAAAATTTCAAGACTGTGCTTTTAAATGGGCCAGTAGAAGTGGGTGTCGACAAGGCACTGTTCTGAATGGGAACTGCTTCCTGGCTTGCTCAGAACCCCAGAAGCCTCATGGTAAAGATTAGGCATGACTCCTTTGACCCCAGGGGCCTCACACAGCATACTGTTGCAGGGCTTATTAATTGGAAGTTTGTAGGAAGACTGTGAAAGGGTTTGTCAGTGATTGAATCCATATCAGGCATCATAATCGGTATGAAATTTGCCAAATAGAAATTAAAAATACACAACTTATCAAGAGAGTTGTTTCATAGCACTTTTTCAGATTGTCACAGGCATATCTAACTTCAGTCAGGCTAGGCGTGTATAACTCTGTCACTATCAAAGTGGCAGACCATTGATATTCCCACCTTCTCCTTTACTCCATTATTGTTATTACTGTTATTACTGTTTGTATTAGGAACACTTAACAGGCAATATGCCTTTTGACAAAGACTATGAGTTCCTACTCACAGAGCAACAGGTGTCAATACAGAGGAGTTGTGTATTGGATTCCTCTTCTCTTGATGTCTCCTGTGGTCTATGCTGTTCCAACTTGTGATGTTCCCAGTCCCTTCTGTGCAGTTGACTTCTGTGTCCACTTGAAATCCTAGCAGAAGTTGCCTTGTGTTTTTGTGCCTTCTAATCTTGACCCCAAGCATCTTCTTTTGTTCCCTGGTTTCTTTGCAGCATTTTCTATCTCATTTCTAGGGCATAGTTTAAACTTAAAATGTTTTTTCTTCTCTGAAACCCCAAAATTCCTTATTAAACTCTATTAACATTTCCCTCTGCTCAGCGCCCTACTGGATCAGATCTGGAGTTGGAGCTGACAGGTGAAGACTTCCCACAAATTGGCCTGAGTACTAGTGTCAAACAGAAGAATCGAGAGATCGCTCTGTGTACATTAGACCCATCAGATCCAGGAGAAGCCATGGAAACTTAGTTTTTAAAACTGTACTTATTTATTAGTGTGTGTGTGTGCGCGCGCGCGCGTGCGAGCACGGGCACATGTATGTGTGTGTGTGTGTGTGTGTGTGTGTGTGTGTGTGTGAGAGAGAGAGAGAGAGAGAGAGAGAGAACACATGCTAGAGTATATGTGCACACTTGCCATGGGTGTACATGTGGAGGTCAGAGAACTTTGTGAAGTTGTTGGTTCTCTTATGTAGGTACCTGAAATGGAGCTCAGGTTGCCTGATTTTATCTGAAAAGTCACCTCTCCAGCCCCAGACTTACTTTAAGGAGCTCTTGGATGGTCGGATGCTTGGCCATCTAAGAAAATACAGAGGAATGCTTTGCCAATGTTTCCTAGAAAGGTAGACCAGTAGGCTGCACATTTCCTGTCAATTTTCTACCTGAGGATTGAAGACCAAATGATGAGTAGAATTTCTCCCTGCTATATGCAAAAGGATTGGTCCCAGGACCCCACAGCAAAATCTTCAGGCACAAAACGTGAATATAACCTGGACACGCCCTCTCATATACTTTATTCCTAGAGTCCCAATGACCCCTCATACCATAAAAATGTAAATGCTGTGTAAATAGTTGCTATCCTGTTAGGGAGTAATAACAATAAAAAAGTATGTACATGAATAGGCAGAGATGTAATTTTCCCCATTTGTTTCTGTCTATGGCTAGTTGAATCCATGGATGTAGAGCCTGGTTACTCAGCTCAAATGTAGTGTAACCCATGAAAACAAAATGCAGCAGACCAGGCTGGCCTCGAACTCACGGAGATGAGCCTGCCTCTGCCTCCCAAGTGCTGGGATTAAAGGCGTGCACCATCATCGCCTGGCTAAAAATCGTAAAATTGTAAATCCCTACAGTCTCTCTAGGATGTTTGCTCACTTTTCCATTGCGATTCTGTTCTCTTGGGAAGGGCAATTTTTGAAGCATGGAGGTGTTGGAAAATAGAGGTGGGAAATGCCCAGGAAAAGAAGCAAAGGGGGTGCCAGGTAGTGTGGCTCACGTGAGCCTTTAATCCCAGCACCTGGGTGGCAGAGGCAGGTGGATCTTCGCCTGGTCTATAAAGTGAGTTCCAGGACAGCCAGGGCTGAACAGGGAAGCTGTCTTGAAAAACAAAAGAAAGAAAGAGGGAATGAATGAATGAAGAAAGAAAGGAAGAAAGAAAGAAAGAAAGAAAGAAAGAAAGAAAGAAAGAGGAAAGAGAGGAACCAAAGAAAAGCAGTTATATTGTAAATACGCCGAAGAAAGCCACCCTACACTAGACATGTGCAAATTCTCAACTCTAGTTGCAATGCAGCCGTCACAGACTATGGTGTCCCTCGTAGTGTCGATAACTTCCTGAAGCTAGCTATTGCAGTTAAATTTAGATAAAAAACAAACAAACAAACAAACCAAAACCCGAAACTTCATACTCAGTTTCCTCAGTCCAGTTAACTACATTTCAAATGCTCAGAGCACATGCTGCCAGTGGCTACTGTACTGGTAAAGAGAAAGCAGGGGTGGAGATTATTTCTTAGAAAGTTCCACTGGAGGACTTGATCGGGGGAGGGGGAGGAAATGGGAGGCGGTGGCGGGGAGGAGGCAGAAATCCTTAATAAATAAATAAAATTAAAAAAAAGATTGGCCATTTATCGAAAAGGAAAAAAAAAAAAAAGAAAGTTCCACTGGACATGCCGGTCTAGAGAACTGGTCGGAAATAGGGGTGGGACAAGGTATCTGCCCATCATTGAACTGAATCGCTTTCTCTGATGTTGGTGAGTATCTGGGCAGAATTGCTTACCAACTAAAGCTGGATCCAACACATCTTCACAAAGGAACAGAAAATGTTCAGAAAAAAGGAGCATTGTTGGAATACCTCAGCCCTTCGGAGATTGCTCAGTTGTTAACTTTAGACTCTCTCAAACCTTCGCCAACACTTTCTCATCACCAGAAAAATGTGCGGAATCCTCGAGTCTTTATTTTTGTCCTTTTCCCTCTAGAACAGAAGCTGGGGAGGGGTGTCTCTGTGGTTGCATCCCTGCTTCAACCTCTAACTGGGATCCCACAGAGGCCTGCTCTTTCAGGCTGAGAATGGTGGGTACTTCTTTCTTGCTCTCATCGTCTGAGCTGCGTCAGGTAGGAAGCAGATGGATAGAGACCAGGCATCTGGGTTGGAGGGCTTCTGTGGAATGAGAGTTGAGAGGATGAGGGAGAAAAGAGGAAGGGGGAATCCGAGGAGTAGCTTCAGGGTGTGCCCTGTGCTCCCACGACAAAAATGTCCTGGCCCTGAGGTGAGTTTTGCATGATTTCCTGAAGGTGGGGATGTTGGAGCTCGGATGGACTTTGTGACTTACGAGGAGAGTCCTAGCCTTCTGTTACGTTCATTGCTAAGTGCAGACAGAAGCAGTTTGTGTTGATGGCTGTATCCTGAGACAGCAGCCGGTCCGACTTTCTCCCTCTCTTTTAAAAAAATGACAAGAAACAAACTTGTACAAATAACTGGAGAGGAAACAATGTTTTCTGAAGTAATCAAGTCGGTTTCACCCCACAGGGAAGAGTTAAGAGGAAAAAAAAAAAAGAACATAGTAAAATGCATTTCATAAGTAGTTCAGATGTCTACTATGTTACGGTAGAACCATGAATAATCCAGGCTTGGTAGGGCATGCCTGTAATCTCAGTGCTTAGGACACTATGGCAGGAGGATCAGGAGTTTAAGGCCAGCCTGGGCTATATGGTGAGACTTTATCTCAAACCAAACAAAGTAAGCAAACACTTAAAAAAGAGGGGAAGAGGAGGTGTGAGGGGAAGTGGGGGGAGGCAAGTTGTGAGGGGAAATGAAGGTGGCAGGGGGAGTAAAAAGGGAAAGAACAGTCAGAAGTAATTATGGCTAAACGCCCTGCTAGCTTTTCAACATGCCTGGGGAATTCTGCTTCACCCAGCCAAGGAATCAACACCCTTTAGTAAATGCCTGACAGCTGAGTATGATGTACCTTAATGTAGAGTATCTGATACTTGAAATTTGATCCCTTCCCCCAGCAACGAGAAAGGTTTCTAGTCTGTGTTGCGTATTATTTGACACCGTATTTGTAGGCTCTTAGTTCAAGAGTATGACATCTGGCTGCGAGAGTTTGCTAAGTGAGTGAAAGAACCAGGAAATTACACTTAAGGTAAGATGTCCTGAGCTGAAGTCAGGAAAATACTTGGAGTGTGATGGTCAGAAAGTTATGGAGTGCCAGCGTTCTTCATAATGATGCCTTATATTTGGATAGCACTCTGTACTTTGCAAAGCTATTTCACACCTATAATTTCATTTGATTTGCTGCTAAACCTTACATAACATTATTAGCCTTTATGTGCTTTCATTTTTCACCCATGGCAAGGAAAAGATACCCCATGGAAATAACGTTATCTTTTCATCGCAATGTGGCCAGAGTTATTATTGAGTAATTCCCTAGAATAGTATTAGAAGTCAATCTGAATAGAAAGGGAGAGCCATCACTCTTGAGGTTTTTAAAGCCTATTTGTTATGGCCTAAATGGGAAAGGCTGCTGAATAAATTAATGCAATTCAAATACGAATTCAAGTTACCTTTGACTGAAACTTGGTGGAATGTGGGAAAGTTAAGCTTTAAAATCTTGCTAAGATAATTCCGAAAGGCATACCGTGGAGCAAATTGTATAGTCCACAGTCAGTTTATTATCTCTTCCTTCAGAAAATTTGCTGTTTTTCCAGGTATGTAAGTTCAGTTCCTTAGGTTTTTCTGTGGTTCTTCAGAGCGGGAGCTATAGGGGAACCAGCAGAACGGGTTCAAATCCCAGCTTTCTCACTTACCAACTGTGAGAAGCTGTAAACATCTCATGTCCTTTGAATCTGGTAAATTTGAGGCTCACCTGGCAACTTAGGGAGGTCTTGTCACAAAACGTAATAAAATGGACTGGAAATGTACTCAGTGGTAGGATATTGACCTAGCATGTCTGAGGCTGCAGATCTAACCTCCGGCACACACACACACACACACACACACACACACACACACGGCGGTTTGTGGAAGTTCAGTGGAAAACAAAAACAAAGTTTTCTGGTTCTCTAGAAGATTGGTTAAATATTAAACCTAACTGTCACAGGCAATTGCCGGCATCACAAATAAAAGCAATACGTATGGAATGCAGCTTTAATTTTTATTGGCTTATTGTACATATTAGAGCCTACTTTGATCAATGGAAGGAGTAAAAGAGGTCCCAACTGTTCCTTCTCAGCAACAGAGTTACTGAGACAGGGCTCTTCTTGGAGTCTCCCAGAGATTCCATCACTAAATCGTCAAGGAAGTGAAGCTGAGGGAAGAATGTCGGCCTGAGGCAGACTGCCGTGCTGCTTACCTTGTAAGTGCTCTTTCTGCCGTGGGATAATGCTCTTGGACCCTGTAAAGGCTTGTCACTTGTATTAGTTCGGTGCATGATTAGTAAAAACTCAGAGAGAGAAGTTGGTGTTTAGTCTGAAGATCTGAAAAGCAAAGCAGCCAGCCACTGGCTCAGTCCAAAATGGCGACTAAGAATCTCAGAATGAGACTGAGTCTGAGAGCTGTCTCCTCCTGTTTTATAATCCTCTCTAGTTCTGAGATTAAAGGTGTGCACCACGGCCACCTGGTTTCTATGGCAAGCTAGTGTGGCTACTAGGATTAAAGGTGTGTGTTATTGCTGCTTGGTCTATAAGACTGGCCAGTGTGGCTGTTTTACTTTTCTGATCCTCAGGCAAGTTTTATTTATTAAAATACGAGTGAAATGCCACTACATTGGTTTAATAAAATGATGATTGGCCAGTAGCCAGGCAGGAAGTATAGGCAGGATGACCAGACTAGGAGAATTCTGGGAAGAGGAAAGGCTCAGTCTGCAGTCACCAGTCAGAGACAGAGGAAACAGGATGCGAATGCCTCTCTGAGTAAGGTGGGGCAGAAACTCCATTTACACCTTCTTAATGACACCATAAAATTCCGTTTTATCGATTTTAGCCCCCAGTTCAGGTACACAGTACATCACGGCAGGGAAGGCATGGGCAGGATGCTGCCCAAAGCTGTGGCTTGCAGCATGGCTTGCTGGCTTCTTGACCACTGGACTCAGAAGCAGAGAACTCAGCCTGGAAGTGGGTTGGACTATGGTCTTCAATGTTGGCC
Source organism: Microtus ochrogaster (assembly GCF_000317375.1). Classification (NCBI taxonomy): domain Eukaryota; kingdom Metazoa; phylum Chordata; class Mammalia; order Rodentia; family Cricetidae; genus Microtus; species Microtus ochrogaster. Next base: position 2,148,416 of record NW_004949101.1, on the reverse strand, counting down.
CCTAGTAACCTGTGTTCTAAAGTTGCTCAAAATAGCTCTGCTGGCTGAGAGACAAGTGTTAGGACACACGAGTCTGTGGGGGACAGTTCACCTTCAGACCATAGCACCATCTCACCAGACTCAGTATGTTATGGTTATATTCCAGTCCGTCATTAAGATATATGCCAGGAACTGGATTTAGTTTTAAATGGAGGCGTCTTCAAGACAGCAAATCCCACTGAAACACATTGCTTCTGGTGACATGAAGCAACATTCAAACAACTAATTTTGCCAGGCCGAAAGCAAAAAAAAAAAAAAAAAAAAGAGAAGACAGGAATGTCTCCTTTATTATTTGATTCAATAGCACCACTGCCAAGGAGAGTCAAAGGGTACCCTCTGTGTGTGGTGTTAGGAACTCTGATTTATCTCCTTATGATTTTGTTTCCTAGACCCTCTATAGAATTTTTGTTGCTTAACTGTTTGTACCTCTGATTCCCATTCCTCATCTGTAGTGAAAATTATTTCTCTGTACAAAAAATCTTAGTTTTTATTCCTGGTTGAGAAATTGGCACATACTATAAAAAAATGGGAGCTTTTCTTTTTAAATACATGTTTTTATTTACAAGTATGTGTGTGTGTGTGTGTGTGTGGTACCTGTAGCGGCCAGAAGAGAGATTTGGATCTCCAGGAGCTGGAGTTTCAGTTATGAGTCACCTGACATAGGTCCTGGCAGCCAGATTTAGGTCCTGTGGAAGAGTAGCAAACACTCTTAATCTCTGAGCCACCTCTCTAGTCCCCATAACTATGTTTGCCAAATTAACATTCACAAGAAGCATCAAGAGTAGGGCATAGTATTTTTCTGGTGATAAAATTGTCATGTGTACAAAGAACCCACCCAACAAAAGGAGATACAGAGGTGCTTGTGTTTGGAGAGAGTAAGAGTGGTAGGTACTTTAGGTTCTTCACTGACCTCTGTGTAAGGCACTGCCCAAGGGTCTGCATGCTCTCACTTATTCCTTCGGACTCAGCTCGGGGATTTGATACCTGGGAAAGTGAGACTCAAAGAAATTAAACACTTACCTGGGGCCATATTTAATGCATATCTAGCTGCTATTAGGACCAAAATCTGCTTGGTCCCAATGACCCAATGCAACATATGCCACACTGAGTCATAGAATAGCTCAATTCTGTTTATTTCTCTAATGATATTCATTAATTATTAATTAAAAGCAATTGCGGGATGGTAGTAATTGGCTTTTCCCTGGCCCCTTCCACCAGACACTGCATTGCTAAGAAGACCTGCCTATCAAATTTTCTGACCCACAATTGAGAGTTTAAGAGTTCTATGTTCACCTTATTTCAGGAGGAATTACATACGTGGTGAGCAAGGTTCCTTTGCAGCAGGAGAGACGGGTGTGATGTACAAAAGTGAGCTAAAAGAACGTGAATCTTGGCCATTGCCCCATTTGGGGATGAAGATTGGAAGGGCAGGGTTTCTAAAGCAGTCTCTGTGATGCAGTTGGGCTTGTGCAGTCAACAGCTGGTCAGCTGTGCCTTCGCGTATTACCAGGCAGGCCGAGGTTGTGGTTTGCAGAGATGATGTGTGTTGTTGATCTGAGGTGCTAAGAAACCAATGATCTGAACTCAGGGGGGGCCTGTAACCTCTGATAGGAAGCAAATTATTTCATTATTTTAACAAGCCTCTGAGTGAACTTTGACATTTTCTTCCTTTATGCACACAGTCAATAAACCACAAGAATATCAACAGGACCTGTGATTGCCACCAATAGGAATCAGGTGTTTTCACATCATACTATGATTGCAGAGATGCCATTATCTAAATCACTAAATCCAGGTCTACTACTAGACTCCACCAGGCCCTGCATTTTAATGTGCTACTAAACTCACAGACATATTGCTATGTCACCCTCTCTGTTTTGTATATCAAGCCCCGTTCCCTTTGGCAGTCTATATGTTTCACCCTACCTCGAAAGCATCGTTCTGAGGCTGTCCTCCACAACAAAGGGCCACAACTCCCACAAATAACAAAATTACACATTCAGAATCACACAGACTTCATCCAGCATAGCTCAGTAGTTTAAATCCTCTGCTGCCGCCCCTATTCAGACTAAGAATTTAAATAAACTTCAAAATCTATGTTCACTCCAATTTTTATTAAGCATTTTTAAAAATTGAGATGACCAAAGCACATTTCAAAATTTGCCTTTTTCCTTATACAGAAGAGAAGGAGAACAAACATGTCAGAATCAGGCTTCCAGATTCCCACGTATTTTTGAGGCTAGAGTGGGTGGGGGAGCAGATCTGCAATGCTGATGTCTCACTGAAGCAGAGACTTCTGTGCTTGTCTTCATGGATTGGCTACAAGAGCTGACTGTGGTCCATTCTTTAAAACTCCCCCTAGCTTGCTTCCCCACCAGCCTGGCAGCAGCTAAGATTTCCATTATCAGTCTGACTTTGGGCTAGGGTGTGATACCAGTATCCCCTTGCTCTAGAAGATGATCCTGAAAAAACTCACCTCCCAGAATTTTAATGCCTTCTTCTTCACATTGCTATAGATATGGATGCTATGGATGTCGGTGGTTGAGGTCACCTGACTTCACTGTGAGAAGCAGCACAAAGGAAACAGCATTGCCATGTTTCCAGTCTTGTCGGCGTGACATCATGGTGATGGATCTTTCTTCCCTGCTGAAGGCTTGAATACAGGGTCAGTCTAGGCTGGGGAGATGTTGGGGTGGTAGCAGGTGCTTTCAGGTCCAACCAGTGGTGGGTTTGAATTTCTTTGACTGTGTGAGCGTCAATTCCATTTTAATAATAAGCGATAGGTGATGCTTTGCTTGGCACATTTCCCATCCCAGCAAAATCCCTGAGCTCAGGTGTGATTTCCAAGAAGCCCATATTAGAAGGAAAATATTCCCAAGAGGGACAAAGACCTAACGATATGACTTTTACTGGCGGAGTGAGCATACATCCCTGTGTCTAGGAGCACCCCAGACTAACATGTCCAATGTAATTCATACATCCCTTCTACTCTTGAGCATATCCTGCTTTGAAGATAGCTGTATGATTATTCTGCTTATTGAGATTATTAATGGAGAAGAGGGAAGGCTGCACTGACTACAGTAAGGAATACTAGAGTCAGTATTGTAGAGGTAGCGTGCACTTGGGAAGGACAGTGGAGATGAGAGAGGATGGGGGTCAAAGATTAATGTTATCCCATTTCTGGTTCCCTGACTACTGGCTCCATCTTAATGATTGACATCTGCAGATTCTTCCATTCTAAAGCCTGATTCTAAACCCTTATGCCTGGGTAGCTTTGGAAATGCCTTTTTAATCATGACATTTTTAACCGTGGGTGGGAGGCAGGTACCAGAATCTTCTATTGGAGATTTTTGTCCCTATTCCTCCCTTGTTTCAGATTCCAATCCCTAAATCTATATGCATATTTCAGAAAAGCTCAGGGGTTCCCTGGTAGAACTTGCTTATTCTAAAAAGAAACCCTGTGACCCAGGTTTCACCCAGGAGAAAGAGGAAGTGAGGCCATTGGTGGCTTGGTAATCCACACTTACTGAGACTTTGTGTTCTGAGCATCACCCTTTCCACTTACAAACAGTTATATTATTAAAAAGATATTTTCCAAAGATAGTAACCTTGGCAGTAGTTGTCAAGGCTAATAGTTTGACATTTCAGATCACCCACAACTAATCAACTGAACATGGCAACACATTTGAAAAACCCATTATAGACGGAAGGCCCTGAAGTAATATGTCAACGCTCTCACTAACAGCTGTTATGTAAACGGGCTGATTTTGCTCTGCTGAATGGTCATGTGACTGGAGGAAGAGTGCTTTGAAGGACACGTGCATGTAGCTGGGAAAGGAGATTGTGTTATTGAATGCCATGTATTTATGGGGGAAAGTCCCTATCACCACTGATAAAAAAAAAAAAAACACTCACTCATCACTCACAAATGCTTTTAGGGAGGTTTTTCCCATCTAAACATTTTACTCCCTGAAAGGTGTGGAGAGCTGTTACACTGGTATTGCCTTCTGATTAGGGAAGTGATCTGAGAGCCGAGCATCCTGGAACTGTGGTCCATGGTTTCTCCCAAAGAGAAGAGAAGAGCAACTCAGGAGCTCCGGACATCCACAACCCCCAAGTCTAGATGGGCAAACAAAGAAGGGATCTAATCAGTTTCTGCCATTCCTATAGATTTTCAAAGTACTTGAAGTATTTGAGGAGTTTGGCTCTAGACAGGTTTTCTTTATTAAAAAAAAAATTCAGGCCGAGTTCCTAACTGGATGATGACCTTTGTGGATGTTGAAAAGGAAATCAGTTTAAATCCCAAAGTCACACAGAAGGGTTGAAAAGAAAAGATTGAGAATAAAAAGAAAACAATGAGGCAAAGAGAGATATGTCCAGATGGTTTAGCCAAGGAGGGCTCTTACTGCTCTTGCAGTAATAATTCAGTTACCAGCACGCACAGCAGGTGGCTTACAGCACCTGTAACCTCAGCTCCTAGGTATCAAATTCCCTTTTCTGTCTCTGTGGACAGCTGCAGTCATGGGCCCTGCATGGTCCTTCATAGGCACCTACATACACACACTATTAAGATAATGAAAATAAATATTTTAAAAAGAGGTAAAGAAAGCTGGTAGTTTTCATAGTAGAAGAAAATAGAATTTAGAGTGAAAATATCAACATGAAAAAGGCATATGTAACAGATTTTCTTAAAGGAAATCCTGCAAATACGATGAAAATGATCATATACTGAGGATAGAGAAGGGAGACAGGAAACGGTTGTTGGTAGATGTTAGGATTAGCATTACAAAGAAAGACTAAACTCCAGAACTCCACAGAAAAGTGACTATTGGTAATGATAATGTATGGTGTGTGTGTTAAAGGTCAGGAGAAAGAATTTTGCATATTCTAATCACAGGAAAGGATCAATGTATCAACACATACAAGTGCTAGTCGGAGTATTAGTCATTGCCTTGTTGTTGAGACATCATACCTGACAAAACAATGTAGGAGGTAAAGGTTTTGTTGGTTTGCTGTTTGAGGGTATAGTCTGTCATGGCGGGGTAGTCTTAGTGGCAGGACCTGGAGGTGGCTGGTCACATTGTGTCCACAGTGGCTGGTCACATTGTTTCCACAGTTAGGAAGGAGAGAGAGAGAGA
>NW_004949101.1:2127884-2143059 GCF_000317375.1 Microtus ochrogaster | reverse complement strand
ATTTTTGGGAGCTGCTTGGCTCCCTTTCCCTTTTTTAATCCAGCCTGGGAGCCCAGCCCATAGAATAGCATCTCCCATGTTTAGGATGGGTCTTCCCGCTTCAGTTAATGTAATTTGGGGGACTACTTCACAGGTTAGTCCAGATCTGTGTCTCTATGGTGATTTAAAATCATGTCAGGTTGGTAAGCAAGACAAACCAGCATACTCAACTTCCTGCTCGACAAGCACAGGAGATGAAAATCAAGTCACTGAGAGGGAAGAGTTGCAAATGGTAGCCAGGGTCAGGGCAAGCAGTCCTCCAGAGTCACCTAGCAGCTGTGGATGCTGCCCCCACAGTCCTGTTTCCTACCAGCTCATTACAGTACTCTGGGTCTCACGAATTATGGTCCTTCAGTATTTACAGCTGTCCCTTCACACACAAACCTGCCCAGTTCTGTCTGCCTGATTTGTGGCTGTGACTCTTTTGTCTGTCTGTCTGTTTGTTTGCTTGTTTATTCTTTATTTTAAAGCAGGGTCTCACTATGTAGCCATTTGCTGACCTAGAACTTACTATGTAGACAAGGCTGGTCTCGAACTCACAGACATCTGCCGGCTTCTGCTTCTTGAATGCTGGGGCTAAAGGTGTGCACCACCTTGCCTAGTTTATCTCTGTTCTATTATGGCTCCAAACCTGATGTCTTATGGTTTGTTGTTTTTTTTTTTACTGGATTTTGTTTACACTGGGGGAGGGGATAATGCTTAATTAAGTTACTGCTGTCAGATAAAAAAAATTAAAAGAAAAAAAGGAGTTGCTTTGGCTCCTGATTTAAGGGATCTTTCAACTCGGTTGCTTTGGTGCCTGCAGTGACGTAGTCAGTCATGATGGGGAGACTGTGATGGAGCAAAGTTGCTCACTTTACAGCTAGGAAGAAGAGGGGGAGAGAAGAAAATGTCTGACAAATTACAGTATCTCTTCGAGACCAGAGGACCTCTGCTAAGCTACAGCTCATACAAAATTTCTACCATCTCCTGATAGAACAATCTTTCAACATGTAGATATTTGGCAGACATTTTTAACAAGCCACAGCAACATCCTTAGCCAGACAGTGTATGTGTACTAGGGCATCGCTTGTTACTTACCCCATAAATACATTTTACAGTCCAAACCTTCTTAAAACCATGATCGGAACAATTTCACCTTGAAATATATAAAGACTGATGAAGATGGTTTGGGTCGATAAATTCCCAAGCACAATGTACCCCAACTCTCTCAAAGCAGAGAGACCAAAGCAAAATTAGCACAGCAAAATTGTTCATGGAAATCAACAAACAGGCTTGCTTTAACACAGATACCTCCACCCTGTGAAAAATAAGCTTGCCTTTTAAATGTATACGGAGTACTTCAACACAGTCTCAAATCTCAGATAATTAACAGATTGGAGATCTGTTCTTAACTAAAATTAACTGAAGAAGAAACCAATGATACATGAAAAGACAACAGTTCCTCTAATGTTTTGGAGACTAGAAACGCCCATCTAAAAAGTCATAGGTTCAAGAAAAGAAGACAGTGAAAGTAACCCGAATCCTAATACGTGTATACATTGTGTATATGTATATGTGCGTATATGCATCTATATACATATTCCCTAGCAACAAAAACAGCTGCAGAAAGAAGTGTGACCTGCAGAGCTAAGACAATACTGAAACCATTTCCTCTTCAGAGCAGACAGTGAGAAATCAGGATGGTCTCCCAAGTCACCTTACCTAGTAGGGAAAAAATTCAGAAATAAAAGGTAAGGAAGAATCACAATGGGAAGAGAGATCATCAAGTCAGGAAAGTGGAGGTGTTGGTTATAACTTGTGGTAAAATGACTTCTTAAAAATAATGGGACCAGTCTCCACTGGTAACTCTACACGCTAATTGTATTTCTTTCAGGAAGACTTTGCATTGCACAAGAGAATTTTTAACAGGCTCTTTCATGATGTTTGGAGCTACCATGCCTCCCAGCTGATGGTAGAGGGAGATGGGGGTCCAGACACTGTTCAGGTGGAGGAGGAAGGACCCACCCACCAGTCTTCAGTGGCTTGGAAGGTGCAGTTTTCTCCACATTGGAGCCGCAAAACCTACATTAACTTTTTGTTTCTCTAACATTATTCTTTGACAACGAGTCACTTAGCCCAATCAAGACAATTTCTTATAATTTTCTGTTCATTAAGATGTGGTTTAAGCCAATAGACTTCGGTTGGGGGCTTCTTTGGAGCCGTTGCGTCAAAGTTGGACACCCCACTCCATTTCACTCCTCACACTGCTGGATTGATTATTCTGCCCAGCACCTCCATGAAATCTGAGAGCCTGAATTTTGTGCCCAATTAAACATGGAATTAAAAGCTCAGAGAGGCACATCCATTATCAAAATTGGGCCTTTTCACACTGTCTACGCTCACTCAGAAAACATTGCCTAGCGAGCTAATAAACCCAAGCCGGTTGTCATTCCGGCAGTAAGCGTTGCCTCTGTCTGCAGCAAAGGGCTTCCAAGTCTGAACAGAATCCAAATGAGCTCAGTGCCAGTGGATTAATTGACAAAACAGGTGAGTCAGGGCTAATTTACAGAATTACTAGCATTTCTCAAAGCCTTGGAAACCTGCTTTGCTTTAAGTCAGGTTAAAAATGACTCCCGGGTTGGAAGAAGGGAGGAGCCCAGAACTCTGCTCCAGTGTCACCACCTTCTTCCTTGTAGTATCTTGGCTTAGACGTGTGGTATTTATACAACGTGTAGGAATCTTCTTGCTACTTGGAAGTGTATTGAACTTTCCACGGTCCCCCTGAGAAGGTAGAAAAGCTTGAAGACAGGGCAAAAAATGGTAAGCAAATGAACTGTCATTTTTTTTTTACCAATGATAGAAAGTTGATCCGATTGCGTTAGAGGCAGATTGAGGTGTGGAAAGGACATTTCACCCATAACAGAATAAGAAATGCAGAGACTCCTATTTATGCAGGTGCTTCTGCTTTGCTCAAGGAAAATTCTCTCAAAATCACTTACATGCGGAACAATATCAAAAGGCAGTGACTTATATCCTGTGTTATGTTGGAGGGCAGCATGGTAGGAAATGACACAAAAGGCACTGCCTTCCTGACAAAAACTGAAAGAATCTTAGGGAACCAAGACCCTTGTCTTTGGTTTGTTAGGACCCATCTAAACCCAAGTCCAAGCTCATTGTCTTGTTGAGAGTCAGAGTCTCCCCAAGACAGATTCATGTCTGGCCAGTGAGCCTGGGAATCAGAGACTGTTTCTCACCATCTTCTCAAACATTCCAGAACCCACTACCCCTCCCCCATCTGTCTGTGTCTTTGAGACAGAGTCTCATTATATAGATCAGGCTGGCTTTGAACTCGAGGTCATTCTCTAACTCAGTGCCCAACCTGGAGGCAGGGCCTGAAGTAGAGGCCAGAAAGGAGCACTGCTTACTGGTTTGCTCCTCGTGGTTTGCTCAGCCTGCCCAGGGATGGCACCACTCACAATGAACTGGGCCCTCTCACATCAAATACTAACAAGAAATTCCTCCACAGACTTTCCTGCCGGCCAATCTTAGGGAGGCATTTTCACAATTAAGATTCCCCCTTCTTAGATATGTCTGGATTTGTGTCAAGTTGACAAAAACCAATCAGGACAAGCATGGATAGATGTGCTAACCACTCTTTAAAATGAACTCTTGGAATAACTTCAAACAACACAACAGCAATCCCTACTGATTCCACAGCTGCTTTGAACTTGGCACTGGGTTGGGAAAGCCCACACATCAGGGTGACCCTGCCAACCATGCACTTCCTCTCTTTTGTAGACCTCAGTTCTCTCTGCTGTAAAGGGAGGAGTTAAAGGGGTGTGCCACCAAAGTTCCTCTCCCTCTCACAGGTCACGCGTTACTACATTCCCAGCTTCACGGTGTTGTGTAGACACTGTTTGGAAGGTTAAGGTTTTAGGAAAGACGGGGTGACAGCTGAGGCACAAATAGGAAATCCCACTCTCCTCTGTGCTTCCGGAGTTTTAAAGTGGGAAAAAAATACCTCAGATAATAGCGACATTGCAATTTATTTTTAAAAATGAGGCAATGTATGCAGAAGCTAGTGCCTGGTGTGCAGCAAGCACTCGGGAAATCACGGTTATAATCATGGTTGTCTTTGATGGGACTTTCAATATTGCCTTTTGCTGTAAGCTTGCCAAGTCTTTTTTAATAAAAGTCACTGTAGAGGCTCACTCTGAGCTTTCTCTTCTTTCCTGGGTACAATTCAACACAGTGACGTTGCATTTCCCAGCATCCCTTACAAGTTATATGTCCTCACGTGATTGCTTTCTCACAATGGGATGTGAATGGAAAGCCTCCCACCTGTGATAGCTCCTCTCCTTTGTGGTAATTCAATACAGACAATTTTTGTTGTTTTTAGTTATAGATAAGCCCGTGTGTAGGTATGTGCACCCTTCCAAGTCGAAACTGCCTTAGTTACGGTTAATATTGCTATAATAAGACACTACAACCCAAAACAACTTTGAGGTGAAAGTGTTTGGCATACATACCCCAGAGGGAAACCAAGGCAGTGATTCAAGCTGGTGGAAACCTGGAGGCAGGAGCAGATGCAGAAGCCTTGGAAGGTGCTACTTAATGACTTTCTCCTAATGGCCTTTTCAGTCTGCTTTCTTTTTTTTTTATTATTTTTTATTGATTTTATTGAGCTATACATTTTTTTCTCTGCTCCCCTCCCTGCTTCTCCCCTCCCCTACTACCCTCTCCCATGGTCCCCATGCTCCCAATTTCCTCAGGAGATCTTGTCTTTTACTACTTCTCATTTAGATTAGATCCATGTATGTCCTTCTTAGGGTCCTCATTGTTGTCTAGACTCTCTGGGGTTGTGATTTGTAGACTGATTTTCTTTGCTTTATGTTTAAAAACCACGTATGAGTGAGTACACATGATAATTGTCTTTCTGTGTCTGGGTTACCTCACTCAAAATGATGTTTTCTAGCTCCATCCATTTGCCTGAAAATTTCAAGATGTCATTATTTTTCTCTGTTGTGTAGTACTCCATTGTGTAAATGTACCACATTTTCCTTACCCATTCTTTGGTCGAGGGGCATTTAGGCTATTCTTATAGAAACCAGAACCATCACTTCAGAAGAATCCCCATGCACAATGAGCTGGGCCTTCCCTTATCAATCGTTAATTAAGAAAATACTCTACAGGCTTGCCTAGCCCTATGGAGGCATTTTCTCATTTGGGGTTCCCTCCTTTCAGGTGACTCTAGCTTCTGTCAAGTGAGCATAAAACTGTCCAGCATAGGAGCCTATGGGGCTATTTCTCATTCAAGCTACCACACCTTGTATTGGGTTTGCCTAAATCTTTTCAACATGGCAGCAACGCCCTGAAATGAAACAGCACTGAGCTCTCAGAGTTCCTTGCTCCAAACAAAACCCAGCCATTACCACTGGTAACTGCATTAAAAGCCATCGTAAGTATATTTAGCAAAAACCTCAGCAGAAGACAAACAAAGAGAATGACTTAGTTCATGGGGATCTTAGACGTCTGGGCTTCCCAGATGAGGAAAGCCCAGCCTCGCTGACCAAGAATGTCCATAAAAAAGCAGAGGTGGAAGATGTGTTGGGGACTGTCAGCCCCAAGAAGGTATGACATTGGCAGGAGAGTCTTTGAACGCTTTGAAGTCAAAGAGTTATCTGATTAGATATATGGAGGATCTAGTATTTACTCAGCAGAGTTAAGAATAAGAGGGAAGGTATCTTCCACAGAGGGCCGTTGAGGAATGATCAGGACAGCCTAGGACAAACTTTATCTTTTGATTCAAGAAAGTCACTGTGGAGTCTCAGTGGTTGCAGGAGAATTGAGTCATCTAAGGCTTTCAAGTCATGGAGCCCAGTTGTCTTTGCACAGGTGGGGGAGGTACCTTGGATCACCCTGATATTCTAGCTTTAATAGCTAGCTGTTTCACAATCATTGAGATTGAGGCTTGTTCTGTATGCCTATGTCCTGACAAATAAAGGTAAACCTCAGACTTCTTCCATCCATTACAGTTATGCTCAAACCTGGTCACTTGGTTTCTGAGACTTGTTTGGGCCCCTAAATTCTATTAGAATAGCAGAAGTCTCTTCCCCATAAAGGAAGCAGTTGGGTAGACTAAATCGCAGGCTAGTTGTATTTGGGTCGTGTGTGTGTGTGCGTGTGCGTGTGTGTGTTCCTAGCAGGCTTAATTGCAATAACATTTATATCACATAATATAGTGCACTGAGATTGTAATTTTCCTATCATCTAAATTGCAGGCTGAAATTGTGTTAAGGAAAGACTGTAGGGAGTGAATTACTGCTTTTGAAATGACTACTTTTAAATGACAATGTGACTGGCAAATGAATACTAGACACAGGAGGACATTTTGTGTTTAACGGTAGTTGGCGGTACCCCAGTAGTTTTTAAGTGTGGCCATCTCATCCTATTTGTATTTGAAATCTATAACCAGAATCCATTCTACCTAGAAAATTACTTTCCTATTTTTAATATTGCATTACCTTTGAATAACCAACAGCAGTTATTGCTGGGATCATAATCTAGAAAGCTCAACCTGCCCTTATTTTTTAGTCTCTCCTGGTGGATGGGTCTGAGTTGGGCTGTGGTGCAAATCAAATGGGTCCCCACTAATTTTTTTGCAAGTCATATAATAAGCAAACGAAAGAAAACCCAATACCGTAAGCTTCTTGGGTATTTCTTGCTCATCAAACAGTAGCAATTAAGAACCAGTCTTACACCCGGGCAGTGGTGGCACGTGTCTTTAAACCCAGTGCTTGGATGGCTGAAGTAGGCAGATTTCTGTAAGTTAGAAGCAAACCTGATCTATGGGTGGCTGAAGTAGGCAGATTTCTGTAAGTTAGAAGCAAACCTGATCTACACAGTGAGTTCCAAGACATCCAAGGCTATGCAGAGAAACAGTGTCTTAAAAGACCAAAAAAACCCTGTCTCAGAAGAAAAAGAAGAAAAAAAAGAACCCATTCTTCTGATAGTATTGAAAGGAAATTGACCCTGCCCTGTCAATGTCTCCATCACCTACCATATGGCTTTATCGTGCAGCATAGCCTAGCTAAGCTTCAGTTTCTGCTTCTGCAAAACAGATATGCTAACAGAGCAAGGATAAAGGAAGTGTTGTCCACAAAACATATCTGGTGGAATGCTTAGGCACTCAAGGTCCTATTGTCATCATTATTCTTCTGGATGAGTTTAGAGGAGATCATGGAGGAAGAATTTAGGTGGCAGAATAAGCCCAAATCACTACCTCTTTAAAAGCCTCCAGTGTCAATGCTTTCAGAGATGCTCCTGTTGAAGTGGATGACCAAGAGGAAAAGATGATGTCACAGAAAATATAGAGATGCCCACACCCTGAACAAACGAAGGCTTCCTATTACAGACCCCTTTAGGTACAAACTAGTCATTGTCATAGCAGCAAGATTTGTCTATTTGTCCTTCAAAGCCCGATGCTGAAGGACCACGCTACTTCCTCTCTAGCTTTATTTGTAGAGTTGGGAATCAAACCCAGGGCCTGGTATGTGATAGGCATGTGCTCTTCATGGAGTTATATTCATAACCTTTGATGTTTTGAGACAAAATTTTTGACATTGCTCAAGCTGGTTTTGACCATACTACTATATAGCCCAGGAACATACTATATAGCCCAGGAACATATTATATAGCCCAGGAACATACTATATAGCCCAAGAACATACTACATAGCCAGGCTAGCCTTAGACTCATGATTTAGCCTTGGTCATCCTTTACCAGCTATATTATAACCCACCTTAGCTAGAAATCCCATGCCACTGAAACCTCCATGGAGTAAGCCATCCTCATCATCTGCCTGTGCTTGGCTGAGAGGCCTGTTTAAGTATTACTATGGTACTTAACACAGTTATGAATGGACTTGGATGGCTTATGTTGGGAGTGGGCTCTGGAGTAAGCATCATAGTAACAGAAATAAGGAGACTTCCGCAGCAGGTGGGGTGAGGCCTGACTCCCTGAAACTAGCTTCACAGGTACATTGTGGGATGAGTTTCTCCTCTCTCCCTTCCTCCTTTTCCCTCCCTTCCTCCCCCCTCACAACACACACTTGAATACAAAATAAATAAAAATAAGACCTTTAATAAATTACTGAGATAGCCAAATAATCTTGGGAAAATCATAAAATTAGAGCCATGCCTTACAAACTGCAGGGTTTGAATGAGAATGGGCCCCATAAACTCACATATTTGAATGCTAGGTTCCCAGTTAGTGGAACTGTTTGGGAAGAATTAGGAGGTGTGGCCCTGTTGGAGTAGGTGTGGCTTTATTGGAGGAGGTTTGATCTAGGGGGAGTGGAGTTTGAGGTTTCAAAAGCCCATGCCAGGCTCAGTCTCCTGCTCTCTCTCACCTGAAAATTGCTGATCAGATGTGTGCTCCCATCCATTGTTCCAATACCATGCCTACATATTATCATGCTTCTTACAATGATGATCTTGGACTTACCCTCTGAAACTGTAGGAAAGCCCCCAATCAAATGCTTTATTTTTATAACTTGCTTTGGCCATGGCATCTCCTCACAGCAACAGAACAGTAACTAAGACAAATCACACACAAGAAAAATTTCCAAATGAATTAATCTAAAATTTAGATTCAAGATATAAAAGAAAGAAGATATATTTTTAGCACTTGTGAGACTCAGGCAGAAGGATCACTGTCTGAGTTCAGTCTGGGTTGCACCCAGAGGTCCAGGCCAGTCTGAGCTACATGGCACGGCAGTATATCAAAGAGGGTGGGGAGAGTGAAAGATACTCAAACGTGTCTAGAAAACACATTAAGTATCTTGTAATTTGATGTCAAGAAGAGGAATTCTAAATGTGCCTCAAAATGTAGGAGCAACAGAGAAAAAGACAGACAAATGTAAGTAGAATAAAAAGAAATTCACAACTTTATCTGATAGATAAAATATTCTTAATATATATCACAAGGGCTCCTATTTTCCCCCAAAAGATATTTCTTTATAGCTGTAAAGGGAAAAAAAAAAGCATCATTGCTTAGAACATGAGAAAGACAAGAACAGGCAGTTCTCAACAAGAGGCTGTTACAACAGCTCTTGGATGCTTTAAAAACCTGCTCATCCTCATCGTTATTGAGACACATACTAATGGAAAGATGGCACCGTTTGTCTGTCTGATTAGGAAACATGGTAAGTCTGTTTGTGGTGGGGATAGCTTTCTATGCACCGAGGAGAATTCAGACAGCCATGATTCTTGGAAGTAGGGAACTTAGCTTAGTCGATGAGACTGCTTGTGCAAATGTTCCCCAGCCCAACAATACTAAATGTAGGAACTGACTCTAAAGACATGCCTTTCACGATGTAAAAATACACAGATATAAGGCAGTCCATCACAGAACTGTTTATAATGGTAAAATATTGAAAACCATCTAAAAGAGAGTATTTTTTCTTACTGTATATTTTGAAAATTAAATTATGATCATGTCATTTTCCCTTTTGAGTTTGTGCCCTCTTTTGAGTCCATTTCATATTAACTGTATGGCTGACAACTTGGATAACAAATTAGGGTGCTCACCCCTGGGGAAGACTTTCTCCAGCTTTTAACATTCCTTAGCTGCCTGTAGTTCTATGTTTAGGGCTTGGGCTCTGTAAGACTTTCCCCTTCTTTGTTAGCATGTCTTTTAGTGTGCTTCTTCAGATCTTCTTTAAGAAACCATATTATTGAGGTATTACGGGTATAGCTGCCCTGTCATTTCTAGGAGGTGCAATCTCCCAGGAGACTTCCTGGTCCTTTGATTCTTACAATCTTATCATCCCTCTCTTCTGTGATGTGTCCTGAGTATCGGGTTCCTGAGCTGTGCTGTAGAGGTGTAAACTGTGTCGGGGCACCTTGTGATCAGTTGTTCTCTGTGTTTGACTGCTTATAGCTTTCTGTAGCAATCTCTGTCTGCTGCAAAGAGAAGTTTTTGGGTTTTTTTTTTATGATAAATGAGATCTGCACTCATCTGTGGATATAAGGACAAATATTTAGAATGCAGTTGGTATCAGTAGTAGGTTCTCCTCTAAGACCCATGACCACTCTAGCCACAGGTAGTTGGCTACGTTTTCAGTACCAGACATGGATTCCCTCCTGTTCAGCAGGTCTTAAGTCTGATTAGAGAGATATTGGTTACTTCCAGGCTACGAGGGTCACTTTTGCACTCTTAGGGTTGTTCTGCAACCTGTTGTTGTGGTCCTTAGCGTCACAGACAGGTAGAGATGTTGGATGCTCCCCTCCCTTGGAAGCTTGCATAGCACCTTTCAGTACTAGGAGAGCTGCTGGAGAAAGATATTCCCATAAACCATGGTGCATCCCCAGTGGAGTACGAGGGGACTGAGAAAGTGCTGAGGGGATGACTTGACATGATGAGATGGAGTGTGTTTTCACTGTTCAGTGGGAAAGAAAAATGAGAGAGAAAATCTTTAGAGAGTGGAAAATTGGTGTTTACTTATACAATTTTGTGTAACGGGAGAATAAACGAGAAAACATCAAGATTGGCTGTCTCTGAGGAACAGCGTGGGACAGGATGGAAGGGATGATGGATATGAATGGGGTGGACTTCCGGACCATGTTAAATTTTAAGTTCTCAGAAAGACTTCCAATGAACTCCGTGGAAAAACCCTACACGGAAGGTAAACAGAAGTAAACTGCTCTTCAGATGAATAGAAGAACCACAGGATGGCTGGCCAATCCAAACCTGTCTCAGCCTGGAGTGCTTTATTTCCTCAGAGCCTCCTCAGCATGGGCAAGGGCACTTTTGTGCAAAAAAGAACCCTGGAGAGACGAGGGGAAACCTGGTAGAATTGAGGTTTTTAAATGATCCTTCAAAGCTCTTACAGAAAATGTCTTTATGGGTTCTTAGCATAGGAGCAACTTGAAGAGGGTTTAGTGCTGTGGATAATAAACGGGAGGGCAAAGATCACAGCAGACATTTGGTTGCTAACTTAGAGTGGCACAAAGAGTACGCAGACGTACACAGATAGGGCCTCATGTAGCCCAGGCTGGCTTCCAACTCCCTCCATAGTTGAGAATGACCTTGGATTTCTGGTCCTCCTGCTCCTCCTAAGTGCTGGAATTACAGGTCTGCACCGCCACAGTCCTCAGAACTGGAGATGAAAGCCCAGGGCTTTGTGCACGCTGAGGATGTACTCTGTTCCCAGACAGATGCCCCAAATCCATATAGAAATAATTGGGAAAGTTACAGCATTTCTTTTTTCTTTTCTTTTTTCTTTTTTTGGTTTTTCGAGACAGGGTTTCTCTGTGGCTTTGGAGCCTGTCCTGGAACTAGCTCTGTAGACCAGGCTGGTCTCGAACTCACAGAGATCCGCCTGCCTCTGCCTCCCGAGTGCTGGGATTAAAGGCGTGCGCCACCACCGCCCGGCTAAGTTACAGCATTTCTATTTGTGTGTATGTATGTGCGCGCACGTGCACACACACACACAGACACACACACACACACATGCACCCACGCGTCCGCGCATACAGGTGCCCATGAAGGCCAGAAGAGGGTTTCAAGTTCCCCAGAACTGAAGTTGCAGACAGTTGAAAGCTGCCTCAAGTGAGTGGTAGGAGTTGAACTGGACCTCTGAAAGAACAAGTCCTCCTGACCACTGAGCCATCTCTCCAGCCCTACACAGTAGTGCACAAAGCCCTACTTCCTTTACTGTGCAGGATCCATGGATGGAAACCTAGCATACTAAAAGCACGATTCCACCACAAAATAAAATCCTGAAAGGGAAGAACTGTGTAAAGAGGCATCAAACAGGGGCATCAATGAGTTTTCCTTACCCTCCGACTGGAGATCTGCCAACTTTATTTCCTGAGTGCCTATTTTGTGTCCCGAACAATTAATTGCTCCAGGAGAATGGGGGACAAGACTTTCCTGGGGAAAGAACATGAACAAGGAGATGAGACAGATTTAAACACTGGAAAGTGTTCCCAGGTCAGAAGAATAGGACAGGGGCTACTTCAGCAAGTCGGCTTCGCGTAGGAAACATTTGGGTTAAAGGTTAAGTGGGTGAAGAACCATGGGAAGATCTAGAGGAAAAGTTCAAATGCAAAAGCCCCGCGGTGGACCAACCTTGGGGCATGTGAGAACTAGGAAGAAGACCAGCTAATTAAGGAGGAATTTGGTATGAAGATAAGTAGAAGTGTATTATAAAGTAATAAGCCCACTTTGATAAAGCTATATTCTTTAAAAGACAGACCAAATTATATTCAGTTTCTGTGAACCTGAAAATTGTGTTTTCTCATCATGAAAATCCTTACACCTAATGATAAAACTTAAAAAGGATATAATGAAAAAAACCTTTACCTTCTACTTTATCTGTCCTGGTTTAGCTGTTTCCTCAGAGGCTGCCAGACAAGGAGAGGAAGCAAGCCCAGTGTTTTAAAAAACACCATCATTTGTTGGAGATGGCTCATGGGTTAAGGGCACTGGCTGCTCTTCCAGAGGACCAGGTTTGATTCCTATACCCACATGGGAGCTAGCAACTACTTGAAACTCTAGTTCCAGGGAATCCAAGGCCCTCTTCTGGCTTCTGCGGTGTCCACGATGCACAGATATGCATGCAGACAAAACCCAGTCCACATAAAATAAAAATAATTAATTAATCAGAATCATATGCCATCACCCATGAAGAAAGACGCTGCTTTTTCAAGTCACTGGGAGAAAGCTACTCTATGTTGATGGAACTCTTTGGAGCAACTCTTTTATTCAGGTCTAAGGAAGGCTTAAGTTCTACCCAATTAAGTCTGTAATGGAAATCATGTGACTCAAGTGGCTTCCTGTGATGACATGGAAGAGGGCAGTGCTGACAACTCTCTTGACAAAGATTCTATGAGGTGGTATCTGTGGTGGTCATCTTTCTGTCATAGTGGCAAAAATAGGGACAAAGGAAAGAAGATGCGTTTTGACACATTGTTTCAAAAGTACAATCCTTGCTCTCTTAAATCTGTGAAGGTCAGGGACCCATGCTGAGGTGGAATACATGGACGGGAGCCTGTGGTGGAGCAAAGCTCCTCACCTGTGCTGCTGGGGCCCTCAGAGAAAGAAGGAGAGTGGGGACAAAGTAGAGTCCGCAAGAGCATGTCCTCAAGGAGCCACTTCTGTCAACGAGGCTCCACTTCTAAAATTTTAGTTACTTTCCAATCACCCCTTAGGGATTTGTCTGTTGATGAACTCAAGTCCTCATCTCTGAACAGGGATGCACCGAGGACCATGCCTTTAGTGCATGGGTATTTGCTGACCATTCTAGGTCAGAACCATGACCTTGCCCCAGTTCATAAGGCAGCAGGTCTCAGGCTTCACAGCTTTGTTTGCAGGGTCTAGTCCAGAGAAACCAAATCATGGAATCATTTCCTGCATGAGCTCACGTTCTCCTTCTATACGTGGTAGCCAGGCAGCACCTTGCTGGCAATGAAATTCCCAGGGGAAAAATTAAGTACACATCATGTATACATGGCTTCAAGATTACTGGACAGCTGGGAGAACGGGAGCCCAAACCCTCTCCCATTATGTTTTTCTATTCCCTCCACATGGTGAAGGCTTGGACAGGTATCACAATAGCCAGCACACTGGGATGCTCTCAGTTGCAAAGAAGCCAAGACTTGTTTTTTTTTTTTCTTCTGTGAGCCCTGGGATGAACACTTCAGATATCTTTCTGAGGCAGTGGACTGGTTGTGGTGGCTGGGGACACCAGCCCAACATTATTGCTGTTTAAGGTACCAAACAAACTCTTATGGCATTAAGGAAGAAGTGATCAGTTTTAGATGGGTTTGGAGATTGTCTTAGTTGGGGTTTTTATTGCTGTGAAAAGACACCATGGAAACTCTTATAAGGAAAACATTTAATTGGGGTGGCTCATTTACAGTTTCAGAGGTTTTCAGTCCATTATCATCATGGTGGAGAACATGGCAGCATGCAGGCAGACATGCTGGAGGTATAGCTGAGAGTCTACATCTTAAAGGCAACAGGAAGTCAACTGAGACACTGGGTAGTATCCTGAGCATAGGAAAAGCCCACCCCCACAGTGACACACTTCTTCCAACAAGACCATGCCCACTCCAACAAAGCCACACCTCCTAATATTGCCACTCCCTGTGAGATTTTGGGAGCCAATTACGTTCAAACTACCACAGAGGTCCTTCTCAGCACACCAGCACACTCAAGATGAAAGGAACACGGGAAACATGGAAACGACACAGCATTGAGGACGCTGCCACCTCAGGTGAGGGACTCTGAGTCTCATTTCTGAGCACTGTAGGGGTAGTTCTAAGAGAGAAGGAAGGAAAGGAGGGGAGAAGGGAGAGGAGGGTGGGGAAATGGACCAGGGAGACAAAAGGGGAGAGACCACCTCTCACTGGTTAGAAGTGAGAGAGAGGCAGGACCTCAAACAACGTGTGCCTTTGCCAGGGTAAAAAGCCCAGCTCCACTCACCTCACACTCACAGGAACTTGGGGGCACGGTGGCACTTTTTTGAACTGGGAAGAAAAAGGAAGAAAACAATCAAACCCAAGTCTATGTCACTTGGCTTTTTGTTTTGTTTTCCTTTTGTTTTTTAGAGACAGGGTTTCTCTGTGTAACAATCCTGGCTGTCCTGGAACTCACTTTGTAGACCAGGCTGGTCTCACAGTCACAGAGATCGCTAGCCTCTGCTCCACCTGGAGTGCTGGGATTAAAGCTGTGTGCCACCATAGCTGGGCTGATTTTTCAAAATAGAGAATTAGCAAGCATTTACTGCCAACAATGTCAGAGCTCAGTCTCTTGTGTCTGGTTGGGGTCCAACTACCCAGTCTGTGCAGAGCTGTTTCTAAGGCCAGCAGCTCCATGTGCAGCTAGGGGCTTCTCTGGCACTTTCTTCTCACCCCACCCCCACCTCTTCTCCCCACAGTAAACATTTTTCATGAATTATTACTGTTCAAGTCCAACAAGGTTTAAATGTATCATTAAAAGTCCCCGTGTCCCGCTGAATATAGTGACAATTAAAATACAAGGGACCTCAATAAGGAGATTTCTCTGGGGAATCCAAGTCTGCAGGCACTGTGGGCATGTGTTCTACCTTAGTATGTCTTCAAAGGAAGTGTTTGCTTTTTTTTTT
>NW_004949101.1:2104489-2126597 GCF_000317375.1 Microtus ochrogaster | reverse complement strand
CTGAGTGAGGTAACCCAGACCCAAAAAGATGAACATGGGATGTACTCACTCATAATTGGTTTCTAGCCATAAATAAGGATCACGGAGTCTACAATTGGTGACCTAAAGAAGCTAAGTAAGAAGGTGAACCCAAGGAAAAACATATAGTTAACCTCTTGGCTAAGGGAAGTAGACAAAATTGCCAAGGAGAAAAAAAAAGTGTTTGCTTTAAAGGGAAAAGAAAACCAAAACATCCCAGAAAGGGTCTGAAGAATGGATGTGAACAGACTTCTGTTACATTCCTTACATTCCTCAGGAATATAAAAAGGGATTGATTTGGGTATCTACCAGAATGAACGGCTTTAAACAGTACAAAAGGGTAAATGTATTTTTTTTTTTTGTAATTTAAGACATTTCTCTGCTTTGAACATCATGAAAAAATGTAGCTAACAATAAGGAGTTGGTCACCAAGCTCCTTCTTCAGGGATCTGGGTCCCTGCCTGATACTTCACTGAGAGCCACGTCATCACCCAGAATGGTCCTGGGGGTCCCTTTTCACTGGACATTGCAGTAGCCCAGTGACCTTTCCTGTTTCACATGAATACATAAACACATACATACACTCTGATAGATGTAAATATGTACATACATATTCACACATACGCAGCCTTTCACACAAGTATATATGTACTTACACATGCTCACACATTCATATTTCATATACACAGTAAATACACTTATTCATATACATGGATGCTCCCCCACACGCTTCCACTCGTTTGCCCCACACTCGCTCATATATACAAGCTCACACACATACTAACACATTACTGTTTACATACATACTCTTCGATACTCTCAAACACATTCACAGTCATACTTAGACAATTCACTCATACACATTTTCACAAATATCCCAATTGTGTGAGTACATACATGCACACAATTATGCTTACCTCTCCTACAGTCGGTTGCATAAAGTTATATCCATATACACACACACACATATTCACACACTCACATACGCACTGATACATGCTAGCCATCACAGACAGCTCACATGCTGTCACGCCTTTTTATGCGTTCACTTACCTTTTCTAATGAGTGTGAGTGAGTCTCAGCCTTTGCAGGTCTCCCAGACTTGGTGAGCACTGATGAAATTCCACGCTAGGCCAGGGAGTCTGGGAGCTTTTCAGCACAGCACTAAAGTCCTCAGCCCTGCTTGCCTCACTTGCCCAGTCTGGGCCAGTGCCTGGCCTGGTCTAAAGACTAAGGGTCACCCATTTCACCTCTAGGCTCTGTTGGGAGTTGTGGAAAGGCTGGATAGACAGGGCTGGATCACCTCAAAGCCGGCTCCCAGGCAGTCCCACAAAGGAGACCCAACAGAGTTATCTGAGGAGCTGGGCTGGGCAGACAGAGGGCGACGCCCACCAGGGGGTGTTACCTAGATACCTGAGAGCTGAGCTGGGCTGGGCAGAGAGGGCGACGCCCACCTGGGGGGTCATGCCTAGATACCCGAGAGCTGGGAGTTGAGGAATCCAGAAAAGAGCTAGGCACCTTTGGACCTCAGGTTTAACTTCTAGCCCTGGAAGGCAGCTGAGCAGGATTTTGAGACACAGAAGTCTTGCAGTCCCTCCTCCCCATCCTCAGAGGGTCACGAGGCCAGGCTTGTATTTAGTTACTGGTAATGATCTTGTTAGGGATGTGAATAGGCCACCTCCCTCCAAGACATTCAGCCCTGCCAGCGGGCCTCCCCACCCACCTCTGCCTCCCCTGTGTGGCCTTACACGGGGCGTGAACTGTGCTTAGCAGACTCCCCCATGCTTAATAATGTGCAAAACAGCATTGAACAAGAAAAGTTGAGGACAATCAGATGGGGACATTGGCAGGGTAGGGGGTGGTTGTCAGCAGTGTTGGGACAATCCTACAAGCAAGGACTTAACAAAGCTGGCAGCTGTATAATGTCACAGCTGGCTGCCAGTGGGGTGCTGGGTGGACAGTGCCCCTACCCATCCAGGTGGTCAAGCTGAGCTGGCCTTTTAACTCTGCATTCCTTTAAAAGGAAGTGGGGGCGGGCTCCTGCTTCTTATAAGGAAGAAAATAAGAGGGGCCCACTGAACAAGAGAAAGAGATTAAGTAGCAAAGAAAGTGACCAGAGGATAAAAAAGATCCCAGTGGTGGTAATCCTTGTCATACAGGGGCAAATATGAATGATTTTGTTCTTGAGTTTAGATTAACCACGTCCAGAGAGATTCCCCAAATGGAAGCCGGTTGGCTACTCTGCTTCTCTTGTGAAGTTCCGTGAAGGCAGATTGACTGTGGATTGACAAAGAGCCCTTGGAAAACTACTGCCAATGAGCGATTTACGCCAACAGCTGGGGCTG
This sequence comes from Microtus ochrogaster, assembly GCF_000317375.1. Taxonomy (NCBI): domain Eukaryota; kingdom Metazoa; phylum Chordata; class Mammalia; order Rodentia; family Cricetidae; genus Microtus; species Microtus ochrogaster. The sequence continues at coordinate 2,124,234 of NW_004949101.1, read as the reverse complement.
GGTGGGAGGCGTGCGAGCAGACCACACTGGTTGCAGGCCGGACTGGCAAATTATTAAAGATACGCGACGTGAGGGCATTTACCCTGCTTTTCTTCTGCTCACGGTATCACACACCTCGGGGTCGCCTCAACCCTGGGGATGCTGTTTAACATTCAAAAATCATAAAAGTTTGGTATTTTTAATATCCATCACATGCAGAAATTCTGATTTTTATCAGTTTGCATTCAAATCTCCACATATCAGGGGCCATTCTCCACTATTCTCAGAGCAACAGGAAGTTGCTTTTATGGGAACATCATAATGAGGAGGCTTGTTTGACTCTGAGGAAACTTAATGACTTATTAAGACCCACAGAAAGGGCCAGATAAACCAAGAATTGCCTGGGCAGGGTTTATTTTTAGCTGCTTGTAGGCTCTAGATTTTGAGCTTGCGGGCACACCCAGACTTCTGCTCAGGTGAATCTGACGTTTTTTGTTTTTTTTTTTAAGCTGTCTCAGACACCCTTCTCCAGGTAATTCTTTTGCATCTTACTTCACTCTTGCCTCACTAGGTGATAGGCTGCTTCCAACCAAAATAGTGTTTTGTGTGTTCTCTGACAAGCAGTTTTGCTAACTCCAAAAACAGAGCAGCAGCTCAGACTTGCTTGCCTACAGAACTCATCTTGGTGGTTTACAAAGCACACCCCTGGTTTCTGGTCACTGTGAGAACTGGGGAGAGAAAAGAGATGCCAGGGTTAGCCCTCAACCCTGTGAAATGCTTTAGTGACGAGACGTCTACAGAAAAGACTTTTGAAACCCCACCTTACTGGTAAGGCTATGGAGAGTGTCCTTTGAAAGAATGACAAGGAACACCTGGCCCCAATAATGGTAGTGCAGGTGTCAGAGGTATTACAAGGTGGTGGGGATTCTGTGGGCGAGTGCAGGTGACTTTATCAGGCAGTGACACCACGACGTCTTGTGCCCGTAGTACTTTTTGGACCATGTTTCATGCAGGCAGAATGATTGACAGCCTTATTGTGTGTCTGACTTAGCAGCTGGGATTTGCTCTGACAGCTGTAGGCACTTGGGCCTTACCTGGAGAGAAAGAGCCTGGGGGTCCTCCCCACTTTATCCTGTGCAGCCCAGAATCAGGATCAGTGTCTGTGGTGGAGACCCACAGAGGCCACCATCCATCCCTTTTGTCCCTTCCCTGTGGAACCACCAGATACAGGCTTTGCTCGAGCTCCTCATCAACTCCACCCAAATTAAATCAGGAGCTCTGAGGCATGTCTCCCACTATAAAAGCAGTGCATTCCCCAGAGGACTCCTAGAAAGAAGTTAAGTCTAAACAGAGCTCACTGGCAGTTCTTGAAACAGGTTCTTTAATCAAAATGACTGACTTATTGATAGTTGCTGTTAAGCCATCTTCCTGAGCACGGTGGGGCACAGTTAAGATCCCAGCACTAAGCTGAAGGAGGCAAGGGCAAGTTTGAAGCCAAGCTGTGCTACATAACGCATTGTCTAAAGAAAAAAAAAACCCTAAAACAAAACCCCCAAACAACCCCCCAAACACAATAACACACACAATAAATGTGTATGTGTGTGTGTGCACGTGTGCTCACGTGTGTGCCTGCACCACGTATACCCATATATACCCACGTATACCCACGTATAGTAGCAAAAGGACAAAGGATGCCTTCTTCTGCAATTCACATTATTTTTTGAGGCAGGGTCTCTCACTGAACCTGGAGCTCACCAGTTGGCTAGCCAGGCGAATGAATCCCTGGGATTCTCCTGTCTCTTCCTCCCAATGCTGAGATTTCACCATGCCCAGATTTTAACAAGGCTGCTGGGTTCTGAACTCAGGCCCTTATACCTGAACAACAGGTACTTTACTCACTGATCGATCTCCTGAGCCGTGAAAACTTTAAAAACGCAGACTGTATACTTATAAACAAATCAAAGGCACTGATTAGGTTGCATTGTAGCAGAAGTGGAGAATGTTTCCAGTCTCTAGATATGGTATGTAGTGTTTGCTGTGACACACTTTGCTCCAATACACACTGACCACAAGCCTTGCCTATAAACACTAGTGTTATTTGCTGGCCCATTTTCTGGCCCACCTTAGGGCAGTCAGAAGTTCTAGGAAGCTGACATGCTCCTTTTTAGGATCCATTTTCCCATCCAGACTGAGGATAGTGAGTGGTAAATCCCAGCACCCATGCTCTGGGGTAGGAGTCAACTCTACGCTGACTTTGAGTCCCATAGGGATGGGCATTAGTGTTCTTAACCACCGAGTCATCCTTTTGGCTCCTCTATCCTGCTTGTTTAACTCATAACTATCCCTAGACCTTGTCCCTGAGGAAGCGTATTTGAGATTTATATCCCATCTCCACATAATTGGTGGTTGTTGATTAAACTCTCTTTTGCAATACTCACTAATTTAGTGATTGCCATCCTACAAGGCACGCAAGAGACTAGTATGTGAACCATCCTCCTGGCTTGCTCAAGGTTGATGATGCTCACTAGACTCAGGCAAACTCTTTTGGGGAGAGGCCAAACAAGGCTGTGCTCCATCCTGCAGTAGTAATAGCACTCTGCCATGTTCTCTACTATGATGATAGTGGACTGAACTTCTGAAACTGTAAGCGAGACACCTCTAATTAAATATTTTCCTTATAAGAGTTGCTATAGTCATGGTGTCTCTTCACAGAAATAGAAACCCTAACTAAGGCAATTACGCTCTTCATTTCTCATCTTGTTGGAACAACTTAAGTTTCTGAGGCTCCTTATTCTTTGAGAATGGGTTGGAATGCAGGTATGATGAGCTGTCATTCCTTTACCTGGGTTTGGCTGTGCATGACTCTGTTATAGACACTGGCTTTCAATATGTAAGCTACTATGATATGAGAAAACACCATGCTGGGTCTGTAGGAGTGGATGGTGACTGCTGCTTACAACCAGCAAGCAGTAGATTCTAATGCTGACCTGAATGAGCTCAGAAGAAGACCCCAAACTTCAAATAAGACCTAGTGAATCCCAGTCAATGCCTTGTATGTTAGTCATTGTCTTAGGGTTTCTATGGCTGTGAAGAGGCACCATGACCACGACAATTCTTGTGCAGGAAAACATTTAACTAAAAGGAGGTGGCTTACAGTTCAAAGGTTCCACCCATTATTATCTTGGTGAGGAGCATGGCAGCCTGCAGGCAGACATGGTGCTGGCTACACATTGTTCAGAAAGCAATAGGAAGTGGGCTGTCACATTGAAAAAGCTTAAGCAAAAGAGACCTCAACACCTGCCCCACAGCGTCTCACTTCCTTCACCAAGGCCACACCTACTTCACCAAGGCCACACCTCCCTGTGAGTTTATGGGGATCAATGACATTCAAACTACCGCAGTCTCTTTCCTCATCACTATGACAACCTAATGAAGGAAAGATTTATTTCAGCTCACGATGTCCTGGGTTTTTAATGCCACTGAGTCTGGGCCCATGGTGAGACTGAACATGGAGGGAAGTGCTTGCAAGAAAAGGCTGATGGCAGATAGGATGCAAAGAAAGGGATACAGGAAGGAGCCAGAGACAAGATACCTCTAAGTATCTGCTCACTAAGAACTGTTCGTTTCCAGTGCCTCTCAGGATGAGGCCATTGGGTGGAGGCCTAGGCTTTGCCATGTGAGCCTATGGGGGCTAGTTCCTATTCACATCACAGTACCTTGATGTGACCTCTTCCTTAGGAGACTCAGAAATAGGAAGTTTATGCTGTTTAAAGCTACCTCTGTGGTAATGTTTTCACAGCCATAGAAAACTGTTTCAAGTATAGTCATTTAGCACACAACGATGGATTGATGGCGGCCTGGATGTGTGATACTAGTCTCCAGATTCTGTCGTCTAGTGACATCATTGCCTCCCTAGTTTGTGTAAACATACCCTATGCTGTCTGCATGATGACAAACTTGCTTAATAACACATTTCTCAGAATGTCTCCCAGGGGGCAGTGATGCAGGGCTGTCATACTGGGGAAACGCTTATTTTTCTGTTTGTCTGTAGACCTGCCCCATTTAACAAACCTATTTGAAATAGTTCAAGCAAGTCCTCCTTTAACTGTCCTTTGAGTAGATACCTGAGTTATTTCACGAGTCTTTTCTAAAAGTGCTCATGTTTTATGATTGAAGTTCAGCAACCACGGTGCTTGGCAGCAGACACGGGTCACGCTCTCTCAGATGAGCGATGCCGTGACAGCTGGGGGAGTCTAAAGGAATCTAGTAAAAAGGTGTTTCCTGTCCTTAATGGTTGGGTTGCTGTGTGAAGATTAAGGCAATGAAGACTCTTAAAGATTAAGATAATTTCCAAGGCACTGCTTAATCAAATTCTTCCATGATATGGTTAGAATATGTAAATAACATTTTCTTCTCTATGAAAGCTATGTCAGAAACCTCAGGACTTTGATGAACCAGTTTTTCTCCAACTTATTCCCCTTTCCTCTGGTAGGCAGACAGGTCTTCTATCGCAGTTTTCCAGAGATTCAGCAGGCTGTGGCTGCCTCTTCCCAGAGCCGTGGAGGCACAGTAACCTCCTACCAGGACTGCTATACTGTCTCTTGTCTAAGCTGGATATGGAATATTTAAGTTCTAATGGATGTTAGAACCTTGGCCTGGAAGGATGCTGGTCTCAGAATCACCCATGGAAGCCTATATCCAATAAGGAGAAAGAGAAAGAAACTCTTGTATCAAGCTACTGAAATTCAAGGGTGCTTTCTTTCAGGTAAGAGCTGAAATATATATGCATGTGTGTGTATATGTGTGTGTGTGTATATATGTGTGTGTATATGTGTGTGTATATATGTGTGTATATGTGTGCGTATATGTGTGTATGTATATATCTCTCAAGCTTGTCTCAAACTCACCATATAGTTGAGAATAACCATGAACTTCTGATCTTCCTGCTTCCACTTTCCCAGCACTATATTATAGGCATATTTGCCATAGGCAGCTTGTACGGTGCTGGGATCAAACCGAGGGCTTTGCGCATTCTAGTCAAGCATTCTACCAACTTAGGTACATCTTCAGATCCCAGGGTCTCTTTGAAGTGCAAGATCACCTTACACCAGTGACACAATACAATATGTTGCAAACCCCTGCATGAGTTGTGCAACACACACAGGACCATGCTCAAAATACATGCTCAGCAAAATCTGTGTTGTGCTCCAGGATAAAAAAAAATATGATGATGCTTAACTTAGTTCTGATTAAAGCCATGATCTCTTATGGTATGGTATAGTTACAAATAAATTATATACACATTTTTCAATACTTTTTGTTCTCTTCTTGTATTTTACACTTACATTATACTTCCTTATAAGAAATCTTGGAAATTCAATATAAAGAATAGGGACTCCTTCCCAACTCTAACCTCTTTTATTTTTATTTTCAGAGTTGTTAACTTGCTTCAGCACCAACCAAGCATCTTTGACATCAGTTGATTCAGTGGATGGACAGTTTCTACTCAGCAGGATTTGTGCATTTTCCTGCCAGTCTGTGAGTTCTAGGCAGTCAGGAGCCATAATCTTTCCTTCATATAAATTGATTGTAAATAGTTTCCCACTGAATACACAAATAATTCAATCGAAGGACCCATTTGCCTTTTATAGGCACATGTAGGTGCATGTAACTTGCATGAAGAAATGTGTTTTAAATCCAGTTAACTAGTGATAATAAAAATCCAGCTAAACATCATTCTTGATTCTAAGTTCAAATGTGGAGATACAAGCCTGAAATCCCAGATCTGGGGAAACTAAGGCAGAGGGTGAAGCGTTTAAGGTCAGCCTAATGTTGTACAGCTATCTCTACTGAGTTGAATATCCTCTCCTGGGGTGGGTGTGGATATTTTTCAGTGAAGAGGATGCTAAAAAAAAAAAATCCCACACTAGCTCAGAATTGAGTGTAATAAAAGATTATTTATTTAGGGGTAGACTCACAAATCACAATCCTCTGATGGAACGGGGAACAGCAACCAAATCCTGCAGCTGGAAAAGAGGCCAGAAGCGTGCTTTACATCAGCATATATAGTATAAGAGGCCATGCCCATGTGGGTGGGTAACTTAAAGGCTACTGATGGTAGAGATTCCTACAGCACTTCAGCCCCAAGGAATAACCAAAATTTGTAGAGTTGGGAAACATTAGAAACATAAACATTTCATAAAATCCTTTCCTAAGGTTATAAAAGAAGGGAGAAGAGAAGAGACTCTACCCCCTGAGCTGCCTGCTGGTTACCATGGTGCTCTAGGGATGCAGTTTTTCTGAGTCATCATCCACGCTGGAGTGGGCTTTTCTATGATGCGGCTGCCTTTGAGTCATCCATGGTCCATGGAGCCATGAAGCCTCACCAAGGCTTCAGCAAGTAGCCCCAATAAAACTCACTGGCTCACCAAGTTGGACTCCAGTGGTATCCTTTCTTTTCTGCTGGTCTGTTGTGACCACCTGGGTTCATGGGTGTTCACATCTGCCTAGGAAAAATCTTACAGCTCTTTGGCGGCATCTGATCTAAGAAAACATTACAAATCTGGTTCAAGATTCATTCCCAGGTCTCAGGGGATAGAATGGCAACTGGACAGATAGAACTTTCTTTGCCTGAGAGTTCTTAGAAATTTCTAAGTTGCCCATATCAGGAGAAAATTAGAAACTTTTGGGGAAATGAGAAATGTCTACTGAGGAACAACAGTATACACCTTGAAAAGAGTTGGAGTCTGTGTTAGCCAAGAGCTTCCACCTGTAGAACCTTGTGGGAAACTCTGCAGGGATAGGCTGTTGGCTTCGTATAGTTAGATGGGGTTAGGAAGGCTTTGCAGACTTCTCGAGAAAGTTAGAGGGCTGGGTAATTTTGTCCACATAAAGAGTGTGCTTCAGAGCAGAGCACTAACTGAGGACATTTGTACTGCTGGCTGAGTTTCCCTTGACCGAGCCAAGCTTTCTGTAGAAAACTGCCAAATACTCCCATTCCACTTAGCTTTCTTTTATTCCAGTAAATCTGAAGGAATTATTTAGTCAATAAAAAAAAAATCTTCAGTGTTTCAAAAAACAGAATCCAATCTTCATGTGGCTGTTTTGTTTGTTTTGTTTTGAGAAGGTCTCATGCAGCTGTTCCTTTTAAAAATATAATAATAATTCTTTAAGATTTCAAACATACATGCATACAATGCTTCTTGATTATATTTATCCTTCCCACCTCTCCCCCTAACTCCTTCCAGATCCACCCCTACTCCTTTCTGATTGTGTGTCCTTTTTAAAAACAAAACCAAAAACACCCAGTCTATTTTGTACTGTAAGGCTGGTTTCGAATGTCCTATGTAGCTTAGTCTGGTTTCAAATAGTCCTGTCTCCACCTCCAGGTGTTGGGATTACAGTTTTATTCCATCAAATGTGGCACGAAGGCTTTTGAAAAATCTATTATAAGTAAAGAAGTGAAGTACTGGTCTCCTACTCTTCTCCTGCAAGAACTACACACACACACACACACACACACACACACACACACACACACATACACACACACACACGCAGAGGTACACACTCCATCACACACCCACAGTAAGGACTCACTCTAGAATTGAACCACAGAGACATAGTAACTACTGCCACACTATGGAACTGCATCCAACTTTGTTTTATAAATTTGGCAGTGGCCGTGGCCCTGAATTAATTTATCTTAGAATATCCTCTTGCTGTATTTAAAGATACTAATGAGTAACAGGGATTCCTTGTGGAGACAATGGTGACCCACAGACAAGTCAATGAAAAGCGCCAATCACAATGAAATGTTCTTGCTTTCTCTGAAGAATGGAAAGGACACGGGAGTGGAGAAGTGAATTGTTCAGACAGAAATAGGAAAATTTGGCAAGGTTATGATCTGTTTCTATTTTGAACAATTGTCATTGGCTGATTTTGCAGGGCTTTCCCCCTGTTTTCCTCTATATTTGATTGAATCATAATGATATATGATGTTTTCAAGTCAAAAACCATGATGGAAAGGGGTCAAGTCAGACAGAAAAGCATGATGGGAGGGGGTCAAGTGACTGTCAAAGGGAACTGAGCAAAAGAAATAAAAATCAATTCAGAGTTGGAAGTCCTCCTCCTAGAAGAACTATTAATGTGCATGGCTAATACCCGCCTCCCTTCTGGAAGAATAGGTGTTCATTACATGCTTGCAGACACCATTTTAACAAGCCTGTTTAGTGTTTATTGTATTTAAATGTTCTCAAATGACTGAGCCAGAAAAAAGCATTTTGTTTTGATAAAATTTAAATAAATGATTTTAATGTTTCTCCCTCTTAGATTTCATAGGTTATAAAAATGCTGAACAGCAGATAGCACAGCTCTGAATTTCAAAGGCTTTCATGCCATGAATACAACTACAATAGCAAACAAATTCATCACTAGCTCTCAATTTATTTACAAAAGATCCCAGCTGTTGCCCAATGCTCCAAATGGGTAGAGACAGTTTTGCTCACAGGAGTGGGTGTCTGGCTATTGAAAAGGCATTTTCAGGCTTTATTGGTAAGAAGAATCAGCCTCAGGAATAATGCAATTATGAACAACTGCTTGGATGTGTGAGTTGAAAGTATTCAGAAGGGGATGGAATAGCTAATAATCTGTGAGGGTAGTTTTGAAAATAATGACATTTAGTCTATTGTAGGATTGTTCTCAGAAAAGGTACTAACTCCCATAGTGAATAATGACATGTAGCACAAAAATCATGAAATCATGAAAGTGAACACTCTAGAAGCCTTACTGTACCAAGCCGCCTATACAAACTAATACGCATTACACAGACAAATGCTCAAGAAAATTCTTATACTTGCCAAGTTGACAAAAGAGAGTCTGAATGATTATTTGGAGCAGAATGCGAAGGGCGGCTGTTAATCTGATTATAGTGATGGCATTTCTGATGTGTTTATTTGGAGTAGTGATGGCTGAATCGCACCGTTATTAGCAAGCTTGCCTTGCTAACTGGAATGATGATACATATTTAAAACTGTCTTTGAATATGGAAGACTGAGCACATGGACAATAGAAGAGGGCTCTTTGCTTTCCTGTTTTCCCTTATGTGCCATCTGATCCGCCTGCCCTGTTGGAATGGGTCCCGAGGTTTTGTTATTGGCCTCCTTTGGTGTTGATGTCTGATACACTCATGGCATCTTAGAGGAAAGCAACTGAGAATCCATTCTCCCTGAGCTATTGAAGTATCTCTATGGACTCTCCTCTTTGTGTCCAGTTAGAAATAAATTCTACTGCTTTCTTAGATGGCTCACCAGCCTTAAAACGATGCATCTGCTTCTGTAAGTAGGACCAATTTTAAAATAGTCACAGCACCATAGTCTTCATGGGGACAGACCAGATCTGAAAACTCCCTGTCCTCAGGATTTTCCCAAATTTGTGCTCTGATGAAGAAAGGGAGCAAGAAACATGTGCGTGAAATTCTTCTTTGGCAAGAAATACGTGTATGAAATTCTTCTTTGGATCCAATTTCTTTACTGAAATTTTAAACTTTGTGGATTTAGTTCCTTTCATTCTGTCTATATACCTAAAGCTTTGATTGGAACCAAAAGTTAAAGTCCATCAAAATATAAGAATTGGCATCAGTGTGCGCTCCTAAAAGGTCTGGATGCGAATACCAAGAGATAAAGAGAAGTCACTTCGATCTGAAGACTTATCTACCTTCAAATTCATATTGAGAAACTAAAGCAGCAGTGTGGTGGTTGGGAGGTAGGGCTTTGGGGCAGTAATCAGGACACAGAGGTAGGAGCCCCTTCATCAATGGATGCGTATTTACAACAGTGACTCCAGAAGTCTGCCTTGTATGCCTTGCCTTCTGCACTAATAAAGACATAGGATGAAGGACCGTCTATGAACTGAATCTGCAGGTGCCTTCATCATGGAGTTCCCAGTCTTCCAAACTGCGAGAAATACATTTCTAGAGTAGAAACAGGCTAGGATGGAAGTATAACCCAAGACATTGGGTTTTGGAAGCTCATTGGCATCTCTGCTAGCACTTAGCTGGCTGCTGAGTGGTACCTATCTAGTATGATGGGCTAATAGTTGAGACAATGGGCATAACTGGAGAATATTTCTGTAATAGGTTGCTCTTAGCACTGTGACAGATATAGGTTTCTAAGAACAATGAAAACACAATCCCTACATTCTAGTGCATTTGAGCCTTTGCTTCCTCTACATTTGTTGCTGACCAGGACTAGAACATATCATATGGCTAGCCCATAGAGTTGTCAGATAAAATACACATGTCTCATTAATTGTGAAGTTTACATAAATAAGTAGTATCTTTTTAAGCTTTAATATGTCTTACTAAAATATGTATTAACCAAGGTTATCAACATATAATCAGGGGATAGAAAGATTGCTTAATGGCTAAGAGCATAAACGGTCCTTGGACTCAAGTTCAGTTCTCAGAACCCACATCAGGTGGTTCACAGCTGCCTGAACTTCCAGCTCCTACAGGCAGACATCCTTTTCTAGACTCTGCCTGCGCTTTCACTCACATACACACAGCCTCTCACCCCCAACCAAGTACATAATTAAAATGAAAAGTATTTTCAAAGAAAAGAAGAGAATCAGCAGGGTGTCAACAGATATGTACAAGAAAAGATTTATCATGGGAAATAGATCATATTACAGAGGCTGAGGAGTCCCATGATCTGCTGTCTGTAAGATGGTCACCAGGGAAACCAATAATGAAGTCCCATATGAGGTAGGAGGCCCGAGGATTGGAGCCACTGGTTCCTGGTGCTGTGTGTGACATTCTGAATCACAAAGGCCATGATCTCTGATGTCCAAGTTCAGGAGAAGGGAGTTAGCCCAGCTCAGAGTGAATTTACCCTGGCTTCACCTGTCATTTCTTTAAACTTTCGGGGATTGAATGATGCTCCCCACACTGGGGAGAGACGCTAGCTTTGTTCATTCACCAGTCCAAATTCTAAACTCTTCCTGAAGCACCTATACAGACACAACCTGAAATAGCATTTGTCAGTTATCTGGACATCCCTAAGACAAGCCAGAATGACCAAAATGAACTGCCACAGATGCCACAAGTGTTTTCTTGTTCATCTTCTGCTATAGAATATTATTTTAACTAGGCAATGATGTGTTACATTTGTTTATACTGCAGAATATTACTTTAACTGTGTAAAGTTGTGTTGCTTTTGTTTATGGTGCATTTGTTTAATGATGTAAGGATGCATGCTTAATTATGAAAAGATATGTAGTATCTGTTTTACCTTGCCTGCTGCCTAAGGCACCTGATTGGTCTAACAAAGAGCTTAATAGTCAATAGCTAGGGAGGAGAAAGGATAGGTGGGGCTGACAGGTAGAGAGAATAAATAGGAGAAGAAATCTAGGCCAGAGAAGAGAAGGAGAAAAAAATGAAAAAATAAGGGACACACTGAAAGTAAGAAGCCAGGCAGCTGCTAGTTAGCTAGACATAAACAGGAAGAAAGTTAAAAAAAAAAAAGGTAAAAAGTCTTGAGACAAAAGTAGATATAGATAAACAGGTTAATTTAAGTTAAAAGAACTAACCAGAAACATGCCTAAGCTAGGCTGAGCATTCAAAATTAATAAATCTCTGTGTCATAATTTGGGATCTGGTTGGTAGCCCAAAAGAAAAAGACTGATACAATCTTCTTAGCTCATTATTCTGGCACTGGACAGAGAATGTCCTTTATTGGCTTCATACGCAGTGATCTGTTGGGGAGTCCACTTTTTTGTTTCGCAACTGCTCAGCCCTGAAATAATCACACATAAACCATATTGTTTGCAGTATTGTTGGCCAATAGCTTAAATGTATTTTTGGATAACTCATATCCTAAACTAATCCATCTCTATTAATCTGTGTATCACCACGTGGCTGTAGCTTATCAGCTAAAGTTCTGGCATCTGTCTCTGGCAGGGTTACATGACTTCTCTTTAACTCCGCTTCCTTTCTCCCAGCATTCAGTTTAGTTTTCCCCACCTTCCTAAATTCTGCCCTATCAACAGGCCAAGGCAGTTTTTTTTTATTTACCAATGATATTCACAGCATACAGAGAGGAATCCCATATCACCTCCCCTTTTCTGTTTAAATGAAAAGGAAGGTTTTAACTTTAACATAGTAAAATTAAATATAACAAAACAGGTATCGAGTAAGAATTACAGTTACAATATTTATATCTATTTTCTCTTTTATCATGAATAAGGAAAACTATATCTATTCTTCAACTCCATCAAAGACTTCAGAAGGATATAATATTTCCTAAGTAAACAGGAAGTGCATTGTGAGTAAGCAACTTTCAAAACTCTAGAATTGACAAAGATATCTCACTGCCTGGACAGTCACCCAAAGTTTTTATGTACCATTGGAGCATCCATCTTCAGCCTACAGGCCCATAGTATCCAGGAGAATTTTCCACAAAGCAGGAAATCTCAAAGACAGTTCCACCTATATTGGCAGTTTGTCAGTAACTTTCTTCTGTGTCCTGAATGTGCCTATCAGACTCTTTCATGAAGAAGGAACCCCAAAAGATCATCTCACCTTTAGACAAGTTCAGCAGTCATTTCTCTGTGGATCCTGCATGTCCAGTTCATCAATAAGTCCAGGCAAGAGCAATTTCTTGCCCATATGGCTAACCAACTCCATAAGGAGCCTCTTTATTGTCCATTTTCCTCTTGAAGTAATTGATGCTGCCAGGAGTAGATGTGTCTGACTGTCATGAAAAGTCCCAAGTTTGACCAGGTGGTGGTGCCACATGCCTTTAATCCCAGCACTCGGGAGGCAAAAGGCAGGTAGATCTCTGTGAGTTTGAGGCCAGCCTGTTCTACAAGAGCTAGTTCCAGGACAGGCTCCAAAGCTACAGAGAAACCCTGTCTCAAAACAAAAAACAAAAACAAAACAAACAAGCAAACAAAAGTCATTGGTTCTTAAAGCATTTTAAATGTCATATTCGTAGTCTTTGAAAGGTTTGAAGAATGCCTATCCATCTGAAATACATCTCTGTAATCTAGAAAATATACCTAACATGACTACAAGTTTAACTATTATAGATGATTATCTATTAACCTATGTTTCTTAATTATACATTACATTTTTAAATGAACTACACAAATACACTACCTTAATCAAGAGCAGAAATATTCATATAACAAAATTTACCTTAAATTTGTATTAATAAACCAAGATCCATACCAATGCAAATCTCTATAGCATATCCCCCTTTAAATGTAAAGAAACATTTATAAACAATATTTGGGAATTTGGGCATAGTTCTCATGACTACTTCCTGCTGATTGGGAGTGCTGTTAATCAGGTCTTTCATAGTGTATCTCATAGTTTCATCTCAGTCAGAAGTTGGGCAAAGTAATTTTTTGGGGGTGTTCATAGCAACCTTTCAGACCACATTAGCCTGGAATGAATCCACAAGTTCTTATTCTCTGTGGAAACAAAAGAAGAACCTCTTTTCCAAAGCAACATATCCTTAGACCCAAATTCTGAAGTCAAAATACCTTTATAATATACATGCTGGTTTAGCTTAGCAGCCCATACAGTGAAATGTCTCTTTGTACTTAGCTCCTTTACAGTCAAAAAATTCAAAGCAAACACAATAATATACATAATCCAGACTCTCTGTGTATTCTCCATCTTTATATGGCTTATTTGTTTTAAATCTATTGCTTGTTACTCTGTCTCTTTAAAGACATTACCTTTTTAAAAAATCCATTTACTTCTTTTTTTAATTTATTTATTAAAGATTTCTGCCTCCTCCCTGCCACCACCTCCCATTTCCCTCCCCCTCCCCTGGTCAAGCATTTACTTCTTTTTATAACTGTCTATATTCTTTTTATTTTCTCTCCCAAGCATATACACATTTATCCAACACTGTGGCCCATTTAGAGGTCTTTTTTTATATGACTCTGTCTTTATTGTGTATTTATAATTATCTTTTTCTCACCAGAAGTGCTTCTTAAAATGCTAAGCCCTTTTTATGAGCTTAAGTGGTGTCATTGCTAGGAGAAATATGGCATTTCCTGCTTACCCTGCCCAGTCCAACATGGCAGAGCTGTTTGCTACCTATGACAGCCATGCTCAGAGCCTTATTTTTAGGCACACAGCCAGTCTATGTTACCATTAAGCAAGTTGTAGCACTCTGTTCACAACCACATTGAAATGCTCAGCCTCCTGAAGGAGTCAGAGGTTGTGCTGGTAGCATGGCCCAGAAAGCTGGCGTTTTAAAATGGTGCGGCTTTTTTTCTGCTACCACTGAATCAGGAAAACCTCTTTTAAAGGAGCCACAGCATGCCGCCAGCAAGCAAAGCCCATTTGAGAAAATCAATGCGGCTAAACTTTGTTTTTTTTAGTGTCTAGAATTCCTTTCCAAGCCCTCTCAGGTTTTATGTGGATTTAGATAGCACACATTGGTGTGCCAATTTGTCGGAGGAAGTCTGCTCATTATTCCTGCGCTTTGCTTTATTTTGAGACAAGGTCTTGCTGTGTAGTCCCAATGAGCTGGATTCTTCATCCCAGGCTCCTGAATGCCAGGATCGTATGCAGCTCCCCACACCCAGCCTCATATATTTTCTTACTACTTTATTTCTGGCTTTTCTTCCAAACTGTAAGCCCACAGTATTGGAATCATCAGCATTTGAGCCTCCAAACCATGCATAAGGCCAGGCATGCAGTTAGCACTCACTGAACACCTAGAGGAACAACCTTGAGTAAACAGAATGAATGCAGGTGTGCAGTTAGCTCATGTGCTGGCTTGTGTTGCTTATCAACGTTACACAACCCAGAGTCACTTGGGACACTGAACGTCAGCTGACAATTGCCATAATCAGATTGTTGTGTGGTCATGTTGTAAGAGATTTTCTTGATTGATGTGGAAAGGCCCACTGTGAGATGCATCACAGGTGTGTCTGGGTTGTATAAGACATTTAGCTAAGCATGAGCTGGACAGTGACCCAGCAAGCAGCCATTCCTTATGGTTGCTGCCATAGGTTCCTGCCTCGAGTTCTTGCCCTGACTTCCCTCAGTGATGGATTGTGACCTAGAAGTAAGAGCTGAAACAAACTCTTTCCTACCTCAACTTGCTTTTGTCAGAGTGTCTTATGACAGCAACAGAAAAGCAAGCTAGAGCAGCCTGATTTCTAGTTTTGGTCTCAAACCCCCTCCAATCAGTTTTATCTTTGAGGTCCAACCCAAGCAATCCTTGTTTAGATGTATTAGCACCCTTCAACATCAAGGTGACATTATAAATACACAAGCTTCTCTCTCGTGGTTTAATAAAAAGGCTGGATGAACCCTTCAGTACACTTAATTCTCCATTACTTAGCTCTTCTTTATTCCTTCCATATGTATTGTGGGGACCTGTTATGTATATTTATATAATTTCCTATTATTCAGGTTCATAAAATACCCTTTATGAGAGCAACTCCCCACAGCTGACCTAAATGCACATAAGGAAGTGTTTGTTTCTCAAGGAGCCTTCTGTGCACTCTGTCTCCTCCCCGCTGTGTGCTTCACTCATGGGGCCTAATGGTTCTAGACACTGGAGCAGCTGTGGGCCTCATGATTTATTGACCTACTGTGTGTAGAACAATCAGGCTTTAAATAGTAACATCTGTGGCTATTCTTGTCAAAACTGAATTTTCAATCTTGCGCTAAGAAAAGCTTCTGGGGAGCCTCTCCGCACTCAGGGTGGCATTTATATATGTGCCTGGCAATCTGTGTGTGAAAAGAGAGCAACAGAAAAGAATGGGGCGTCCATGGGACCCCATTCTGTCCCACTTCATAGGTGTCATAAATTCTGCTTCCGGTTGCACGCACACTCCTCAGCATTGCATGACCTGCATTAGGACAAACCAGGCCTGCTTTTGCATCTCATCTACAAAGCTCGTTATCTTGAGAGGTTCAAATCCTCTCTACTAAACACGGCAGCCTAGCTGCATTGCAGGAGAGAAGTGTGCACCTGCACCATTGGTTTTTAACAGTCTATGCAAAGCCAACAAACATAATTTTTTTCCTTTTTAATTGTGAAACAAAATCCCAAAGGTTGAAGCTGAAATATTAGTGTACCAGTTTTGAGTTCAGAAACTTCCAGGAAAAAAAATCAATAACCCTGAAGAAATATGGGCAAGAGAAATGAAGACAACGAAGTGATCAGGAGCTAATGTCCCAATGCTCCTCGGCTCACAATGATGTAGACAATAAAGTACCACCCTTTTTTGAAAATGTCAGAAAAGGAAAAAAATGTCTTGAGGAGCTAGGGAGATGGATCCGGTGCTAAAGTATTGGCCTTGCAAACCTGAGAACCTAAGTAATCTATGTAAAAAGTCATACATTATGACTTGTGCTTTTATTCCCACTGATGGCATGATGGGAGATGAAGACAGATGCACACAGATCTCCTGGGCTTGTTCACACACACACACACACACACACACACACACACACACACACAATTATTGACCTTGTTGCTTAGCAATACAACCTTTCCCCACTTTGGGGTTGCACGGTCATCTGTGAGCTGAGGCTCGCTGCCACTCACCCATATCAGAGGATTATACCACATATTATTAACCTGGAAAGATGTCACACTCAAGGTGCAAAACCCAGTTTCTACTGAGTATGCATTGTTTTCACACCATTGAAAGCAGAAAATCAAGTACTGAGCCACTTTAACCAGAGGCCATCTAGACTGATGGGCAATAACCAGGCTGTATAAATACAACACTCTAATCCACAGGCTGTGGCAAAAACGCCCAGGAAACAAAGCTATAATCTCTGCAGCAACTGGCCTCACACATCTAGAACTTAGTCAGTGAAGGACAAAGCTTTCCTAGTTTTTGCCAACATTCTACCTAGGGCCAATCAAGAAAAGCCAAATTGGCTGTGCAAACCAACTACTCAGGATACTGGGCTGCTAGTCAGCCTTTCTGCAGGTTCTCTGGGCCAACAATCTCCAACTAGGGTTCACCAGATTGAAGCTTCCCTGTCTTCTGCTAGAGTATGTCCCAAGTCCTCTGCCTGCCTCTAAGTATCTCCCTATTGCAAGTAATGTGGCCAAGCCCTGCCTTGCAAGCTCTGAATGAGAAGCTCCTCTTTGGTCTCATTTGGGCAGTTGATTCCACAGAGTTCATAGAAGAAAAAAAAATGAAGAGGTCAATAAATGAGGCTATGCCTGTTTTACAGCTGGGTACCTTTTATCCTGCTTGAAACTAATGGATTTGTGGGCATGCTTCCTTCCCTTTCCTCAGCCTAAGTTCAACTGTGCCCTGCCCAGCACTTACAATACCAGCTTCTGGAATAGTGGCTCTCAGCCTTCCTAATGCTATGACCCTTTAATACAGGTCCTCATGTTGTGACAAACACAAACCTTAAAATTATTTCCTTGATACCTCATAACTATAATTTTGCTGTTATGAATTGTAATGTAAATATCTGATAAGCAGAATATCTGATATTTGGCCCCTGTGGGAGTCACAATTTTTTTGGACCTATATTCTGGTTGTAACTGGTATCTAATCATTCCAAAACTTAGTGTCATGAAGTAATAATTTTCTTATACTCACACGTCACTGTGGGTATGTCCTATGTCTCTCCTCTTATCTCCGAGGGCCTCTACTACAAAGATCTGACGACTAAGGTCTCTTATGGACTGAGAGTAGAATCCTTTCGAACGATCTTTCCTTGTGGGTTTGGCGATTAATGCGGCCAGGGCTGTTGCCAATGATCTCACACAGCTTGGGTTTCTTTACAGCAGGACCACCCCAGAGTAATCAAGCTTCTTACATGGCATCTCAAGACTCTCTCAGAGGATTTCCCAAGACCAACGGGTGAAACTGACCTTCCCTGACCTTGGAATCGCGCAACACCACCTGGACTCTACTCTCCCAGGGGAGCAGGTTCAAGAAGAAGGGATACAGCTGCATGTCTAGCTGGCTGGGGGACTGAGGGACTGATGGATATGATTAGGCGCTCCTTACCTCTCTTTTCACAGTTATCTCAGCAATGGCGTAACAGACATGTCCATTTTATTCAGATAGTGACACCCTTGGCCCTCCCTCGACTTCATACTCAGACTGAGTTTCAAGTTAGAAAAGAAAGATAAGCATTTAACAAAAATAGAGACAATAAAAATAAAACCTACCTCCCACACGCTTTGAGGAGAATGGAGAGGGGCTGGGACTGAGCTCAGTGGCAAAGCACTGGCTAGCAGGCCTCATTGCTCTGGGTTCAACTCCTAGCAATGGAAAAAAGAGTTTTTCTAACAAAAAAAAAAGAAACGGCTTTAATATATCTTCCCAAACAATATTTTAATAATAAGGAATCAATATAGGGACATAAGCACATTTCGTGCCCAGACGTGGCTTCCCCGTGGGTCAGGTTCAGTGGCACAATATGAACACTGTGCGTGGCTGTCACGGCATGTACCGCAGTGTATAATGAAATATTCGTGTAATACTTTCTACCAAATTCATTGTATAAATTTTCAATCATGGAAAAGTAGAGCGCAGAGTATCACGATCTGCCAGTCCCACCAGCATCAGCCTCGGCATTTTATTAACTCCTGGACAATCTTATTTAATCCTAGCCCCCATCTGCTTCCTCCCTTTTGTGTGTTCTTTTGAAGAAAATTCAAGACATCATATCATCTTATCTATAAATATTTTAGGGTGTATCTGTTAATAATAAAGTCTCTTCCTGAAACATAACCACAATACCACCATCACACCTAAAATAAGAACAATTCTTCAAAAGTCAATATCTAGGCAGTTCCAAATTTGTTACCACACAAGCCCTATGTTTATTTCAGTTTGAATCAGGATTTATGTAATAGTTGCATGCTGTAATTAATTCATTATCTTTGAAATTTTTTTGATATATAGTTTTCACTGTCCATCTCCTTTTATCTTATAGCTCACGGGGTCATGAGAAGGTGTAGTCCACAATTCTGGTTCTGTTTGTTCTATTCCTTCTTGTTCCTGTGTCTGTCTGAGAATGTCATATCATCCAGCTAAGGTGAAGGATATAAAATGCTAAAGATCTAATCCCCTGCTTTGTCCCTCTATAACCTTTGGTGGTGGTGGTGGGCATATAAGAGGAATGGGCATTGTGAAAACATCCTCCAGTTTCCTTTCTTGAAGGTGATATAATAAGTAAACAAGTCCCACTATCTTTCAGAGGGTACCCAGGAGATGGTGAGTTTATGTCTCTCCCTGTAACCTTGGCTACTCATCAACATGCCTTTAGCTGGGCTCCTTTTCCTGTCCTTCTCCTTCCTCTTTCCAAGCACCCATCCTTGTGTTTTCTGGGGTTACCAAGGGAAATGTGTTTACCCTAATCTTTGCACTGGGTCCCCCTTTGGGGACACAAAGTAAGATGAAGCAATGAACCATTAAGTTACAAGCAATAGGTAGTAGTTTCCTCTGAGTGGGTAAGACCCAATAGGTGCATTATCTTCAAAAGATGCTTGCAGGTGAGAAAATCAGTGGATATCCTACTACACGTAAATTCAAAATCACAGCAATTGGTTGCATGTCAAAGTAGAGTCAAGCGTCCCCATCCACTGCAGTGTCTCCCATGGGGACATATAGACAGACATAAAACACAGCTGGAGCTCGCCAGTCCGTGGTCTAATCTAAGTCGCTGGGGATGGGTTCTGTCTTTGAGAAAACAGAGCTGTGCAATTCCTTTAGGAAAGATCTGCCTCAAAACCAGTTAAACTGAA
>NW_004949101.1:2102646-2104389 GCF_000317375.1 Microtus ochrogaster | reverse complement strand
GGAGGAAGAAGAAGAAGAAGAAGAAGAAGAAGAAGAAGAAGAAGAAGAAGAAGAAGAAGAAGAAGAAGAAGAAGAAGAAGAAGAAGAAAGAAAGAAAGAAAGACAAATCTAGCCGTTAAAAGGGATCATGAGCTTCTGTTGCTCTGGAAGACTCACTTGTGAGATCAGCTCGCTCCTGGACAATAGCAGATAATTGAGACTGGAATGTGCGGACACCTGCACCAGTGTTCTTCTTGCCTCTGGCAAGGTGTGGCTGAGCATTGCCAATAAACTGGGTTCCTCATTATCTCTACTATTGTTCCAAGAATCAAAGCTATTGTCCAAACCTGGTCCATAGTCTGCGTATCTCAGTCACAGTAGGAGGAGAAGTGAGAACATAGGTAATGGACTGAATCCATTTCCAGAACAGCATCCCCCACCTAATTCCTTTTTCAATTTGATTGTTTTTCATTACCAAGGTTGTACGTGATCATAATAAAAACACAAACAATGAAGATACATATAAAGCAAAAGACTCCCCTCCCTTTCTCAGACTCTACTTCTGGGACCAACCTCTATGGCCTTATGTCCAGTCGCTAGAGAGATGCCAAGAGCATGCACAAGCTTACAAACAGCCCTGTGGCCACTGCTGCGTCTTCTCCACTGCCTTTTACCTCAGCCTTCTCTCTATCACCAACACTGTGCTGTATTAGAGATTGCAGGAAACGCCACAGCTTGGCCAGTCCATAGTTTCTTCATTCTGCTTATGACATTTAGTCTGTACAAACAATTAGTGAGCATCTTTGTATTTTATTCATGAGAAAATTTCTGTAAAATGAGTTGTTCAAATTGGAGTTACTAGGCTTAAGAACTGGCACCTTTTTAAAAAAATCTTGTTTAATACTATGAAATGTCCTCCAAATCAGGCCACAAAAAAAGGTCGTCACTGTCTTAATTAGGTTTCTGTTGCTATGATAAAACACCATGACCAAAAGCAGCTTGGGAAGGAAAAGGTTTATTTCAGTTTATAGTCCAGCATGAAGGGAAGTCAAGGCAGGAACTTGAGGCAGAAGCTGATGCAGAGGCCATTAAGGGGCGTTGCATACTGGCTTGCTTGCCCAGCCTGCCTTCTTATAGAACCCAGGACCACCCAGCTGGGGTAGCACCACCTCCAAAGGCTTGGCCCCTCCCACATCAATCATTAATCAAGAAAACGCTCTCCACACTTATCTACAGGCAATCAGTGGAGACATTTTCTCAGCTGAAGTTTCTCTTCCTAAAGAACTCTAGCTTTTGTCAAGTTAAAAAAATTGCATTTCTTTCTAGATTAGCTTCATTTGGGTTTTTTCTCTCATGTTTATTGGCCTCTTACATTTTTTTCTTCTGTGAACTCTGTGGAATCAACTGCCCAAATGAGACCAAAGAGGAGCTTCTCATTCAGAGCTTGCAAGGCAGGGCTTGGCCACATTACTTGCAACAGGGAGATACTTAAAGGCAGGCAGAGGACTTGGGACATATTCTAGCATATTCTGGTGAACCCTAGTTGGAGGTTGCTGGCCCAGAGAACCTGCAGAAAGGCTGACTAGCAGCCCAGTATCCTGAGTAGTTGGTTTGCACAGCCAATTTGGCTTTTCTTGATTGGTCCTAGGTAGAATGTTGGCAAAAACTAGGAAAGCTTTGTCCTTCACTGACTAAGTTCTAGATGTGTGAGGCCAGTTGCTGCAGAGATTATAGCTTTGTTTCCTGGGCGTTTTTGCCACAGCC
>NW_004949101.1:2087159-2101850 GCF_000317375.1 Microtus ochrogaster | reverse complement strand
CTTCAAATTCACAGAGATCTTCCTGCCCCTACCTCCCAAGTGAAAGGATTAAGTGTGTGAGCCACCACACCCTACCTAAACAGGTATGGACCCCAAAAGTTTTTAATACAGGACATTAGAACTTACAGAATCAATAAAAGAGCTGAAAGTCTGGAGGCCCACTAACGAGATTTCAGCTATACACTAGCATGCCATTTGCTGAAGCAGACTCTGGAGGTCTGGAGGCATGGACCTCCCACTAAGGAGATCACAGCTTTACACTAGCATGTCATTTATTGCAGCAGACTCTGCACTCACTGGAACCGTCGACACAGACATCTAACACAAAAGCAGAGACCAGAAGCTGCCGCTGGTCATGTTCTCTGCGTCCTCACCCCATCCGAACTGTGTATGCCTAAACCTCACCGGCAAATCCAACCAAGAATCTACCGGGGAGTCCATGAAGCCTAGAGAATTTGGGTTTTTAGATCTCCAGTTTCTACAGCACAGAGGAGGTGGGACATGGAATGACAGTTAAAAACCCTGAGCCTTGAGGAGCTCTTTTTTCTCCTGCAGGTGGGAGGAAGATCAAGATCAGCTAGGTTTGTTTTTAAATTCTGATATTTATTAACTTAAATAATTTATTTTCTAAATATACTTTAAAGCCTCAAACTTTTATTTAGAGAAAGAATAAATAAGATGGAACACAAAGTAAAGACAAACTGTCTTTTTAGAACGTTTGGTTAGGAGCAGGAAATAGCCATAATTAGGAGGCCAATGGCGCTCAGGCCCTGGAAATATCAGAGTTCGAGAGAAACACAGCCAGAGGTCTCCATCACCACCATTGCACACATCCCTTCAACCAGGAGGATGCTCATAACCTCATATCAATAACTACCTATTAGCTT
This sequence comes from Microtus ochrogaster, assembly GCF_000317375.1. Lineage (NCBI taxonomy): Eukaryota > Metazoa > Chordata > Mammalia > Rodentia > Cricetidae > Microtus > Microtus ochrogaster. The sequence continues at coordinate 2,100,963 of NW_004949101.1, read as the reverse complement.
CGCCAGGAGTCCATGTGGGGGTCCAGATACATTGCTCCTGTTTCTCAGCAGCTGTTTTAGTTTGTGTTTCTGGTGATGTGACAAACACCAAGCCCAAAAGTAACTTAAGAAAAAAGGGTTTGCTTCAACTTACAGGTTCTAGTCTATCGCTGAGAGGAGCTGAGGCGGGAATTCAAAAAGTAGGAAGTAGGAGCAGAAAATACGGAGGCCTATGACTAGCTTGCTCTGAGGCTCAGGCTCAGCTCCGTTTCTCCTACTGCCCAGGCCCACCTGTCTCGGAATGATGCTGTCCTCAGTGAGGTAGCCCCTCCCACATCAGTTAGCAATCAAGAAGATGCCTGTAGGCCAATCTGGTGACTGAAGGTCTGTGAAAGGCTCCTCTCCGACTTTGACTACTCAGTGAGGTTTGGCGATATTGAGAATGCCCTCTGCTGGCCTCACAACTCACCGCTGCAGTAAGTGACATTTAGTATAGTTGTTCTGGCCATCACCTTCCAAAGTTCAAGCTCTTAGAAAAACATAGGAGGGCTCTTAAGTGACTGTTGACTCGGATGGGATAATAGCGTGGCTCTTGGTGAGACCACGCCAGGGCCTCTTCTACTTAACTGGAAGGAAATAGAGATTTTTCTGCTGGAGAAGCAAGGCCCTTGATACAAGAACAATATACTGCCTTATTTAAACCGCATGCAAGCTCTGGTGACATTTGACCCTCCCCTGTCAGATCCCAGGGTACTCAGGAGGCGTTGGAACTGTCTTGGTTCCTTGAGCTCCCTCCCAACTTGAAGACAATGTTTCCTCAACTCAGTCTCACACAGGAAGATGGATAGAATTCTCCGGTTGGGTATATCTTGGTAAAGAGATCAAAACCACAGAGAAAAAAGCTTCCTTTTCCACCAGGGATTTCTTACCAAGCATTATGGTCTCTGGTAACTTGGACGGTGTAGTGACAAGGCGAGCAGGACTGCTTTTCGTCCTGCCCGGCTCCCACACAGCTAGCTTTACACCCGAAATAACAACACACAAACTGTATTCATTTAAACACTGCCTGGCCCGTTAGCTCTAGCCTCTTACTGGCTAACTCTCACATCTTGATTAACCCATTTCTATTAATGTGTGAAAGCAACAGATAGATACAAGACCCACCTACATCAGGACGGAAGCTGCTTGTTCAACTGTCTGAGTTTGGGTTTGTATAGAAGTAGGCCACAGGGCAAGAACATGAATGGAATTAACTTATCCATGAGCTGAGTCCATAACATACGACAAGGAAGTGAGGGCGTGAAGAAGGGAAAAGAGCGAAAATAAGCACGTTCACAAGGAGGTGCATGCTCTAAGTGACCAGAGTCTAATCCCAGCAGGAACTGTCTCAGTGACACACCAGCTTTGTCTCACCTGTGCAAGCAGGGCACTTGCTCATCAAGCCCCATCTGTTATTAGTTGAGGATTGCACCCAAGGGGGCTCACCTTCTAGAACACCTAGGATGGTTCTTCACAAGTGAAGACTACCCAGTGATCAGAGCTTTCTACTTCCATGAGAAAACCATCCATATGGACAAGCAGAGTTTATTCAAGGTTTGCATGACATCTGGGGTGAGCCAATGAGAAAAAGCCGGAGCCTTAACATCTATAAACCACCAGGCCACGTCAAGAAAACCCCATTCACTCTTGTCAGGGTCCAGCCATGATGGGGTTCACATGCTCCAGGGCAGGGTTGTGAGGTTAGAAATATCAGATAGGAGGAAGAGAGATATGCAAGCAAAGGAACAGAGATGCAGAAGAGAACTGGGAAGGCAATCCAGTGAATACTGAATTCACCCGTGTTTATTTTCTTTCTTAATACAAAAACAATCAACACGTACTGAGTTAACTGAGCACACTAAAAAAAAAAAATTGGCCTGCAGTTTTGAATTTTAAGTCAGTACTTTTTCCTTGAAAGGAGTAAAAATCCTTGCACAGGAAGAAGAATTTGTCTGCCTGCTTCAGGCATAACACCAGAGAGACTCAGTCAATAGGCAGAGAAGATCCATCTGAGTTCCTTTCACAGGAATATCAATTAAAAGACTCAGCTACTCCAGCGAGGGGAAGGCTAGCAAAGAATTGCAGTCATGTATCCATAATAACTCTAACACAAGAAATGAGTGCCCAGCATCCCAAGCAGTAGAAACAAAGGTGACATCAAAGAAGACAACCAGGGGAAGATTCTGAAAGTTTGGTCTTCCATAAAAGTTGGAAGTAGTAGTCAGAATAGACATGTTTAGAACTCTGGAAACTAGCCCCAAGCTTCTAGAATCCTTGAAATATTTAATCAAGAATTATGGCTTAATCTTAGTCAGAACAGCAAGCATGTGGCACTGAGCTTACTGGAACCCTGTCCCTTCCCAGCAGTTCAGTGATAGCCTTGAAAAATACGAGTCTGTGCTCCTGATACCAGAGGGAGCAGAATAAACTTCATCACTCAATATTATGCAACTTGGAAGTTCTTTTGAAACCCCAACCCAAAGGACTTGTTCTATCTGAACTCGCTTGGTTATGGCCTTAAGAAGGAAAAGGGTGAGGCCGGCTTTTCTTTTAAGGTTTTCACATCACCATTGACTGAGGTTATGGGTTAACAGTTGAGGACAACATTAGACTAACCAAGAAGCAAAAACACAAAGGCTGAATGGGGTGGTGGCTGTCTATAGAAGCTTTGAATTTTTCATCATATTCCTAACCATCTAAAAGGTCACATGCTTGCCAAAGACCAAATATGCAGCAGTGAGAATTCTCAGGAGAGACCCAAGAAGCCACTAAGAGGTCACCTCAGACTGATCTGGAGGTTCTACACAGGCCAGAAGCAAAGACGAGAGCAGAGTTTCTGAGCTATGATGACATATAGCCACACACATCCGAGACCCCAGGCAGATGTCTGCCTCAGGCGCTTGCTTCAGGAACTCTCTGGTACCTAGTCTACAACTAGACTGAGCAGAGCCTATGGTAATCACACACAGGGATGATACAGCCTTTCAGAATCCCTTCAGAAGTCACTTGTCAAAGACTGACTAATACTGAACAGCAAAAACAGACCCAGAGAAGGTTAGGAATCTGGCTCCCACACTTTCCATATTATATCATTTTTAGATGATGGTCTGAAACACAATATTAAATGTCACACAAAGGAATAAGAAAGCAAATATGACCCCCACCCAGGAAAAACTACCACAGAGGAAGCACACACTGGATCTACTAGACATGGGCCTAAAGAAACTACTGTAAATAGATCCAAAGAACTAATGGGAAGTCTGAAAATGATATCTAAACAAAATAGAGACAATTAATTAAGATAAAGAAACTATAAAGAGAACCAAATGGAAATTTTGTAGTTGAAAAGTTCAGTGCCATACATTTTGCCAAAAGCTTGTAATTCCAGCACTTAAGAGGCTAAGGACCACCTGCCCAGAAATGGTACCATCCACCATGGCCTGGGTCCTCTACATCAATCATTTATCAAGAAAATGCCCTTCAGACTTGCCTACTAGTCAATGTTATGGAGGCAATATTCAATTATATATATTAAATATATAATGTATACATTTATCATATATTAATATATAATATAGTCACTTGGTATATAAGGTATACATTTTGTACAGTATATGTCATATAATATATAGTATACATTTAGTATATAATATATACATTTAGTCATACATCTATATGGTTAAGATAATTAGCATTTTTAAAATAAGGCATGATAAGCTAACTTAATTCTATTGGTTTACTAAATTTCCATAAGTTTAGTATTTTTGAATTAAAGTAAAAAGTTAAATACTTAGTTTTAATAGAGAGATATGAAATACCCACGCCTCCAGACTTCAGTAAAGACTTTGTTGACCCTTATCAAACAGTGTATTATTGGCACTCCAGGGAGACGGGAGGGAAACTGATCAATGGTAGTAAGTCAAGCACTGACTATAAGCCGTGGAGTGAGCAGGAACAGCTGAGGAGCAGGCTACAGTTTGTAACAAGCACATATGGGACACCCCCTGGGAGCTTCCAGAAATAACCAGCCTTGGCACGGATTACAGCCATTAAAGGGACGGGGGCTAATGAGCTAGCTTAATTGGCTACTAATTGTCAATATGACCTCATTTGTACCTACAGCCCAGTGAGACCTAGGGACATTCAGGTTACAATTAATAATGGACTGAGTGACATTTCACATCATAAATAGCAAAATAGCCCAGCAATGTATACAACTAAAAGGGTGAGGCCATCTGTTCAGAGTGAATGAAACCAGCAAGCTTACCCCAGCCCAGCGCTGTCAGGTGGTGTCACGGGGAAAGCAACATGCTGCTGTATGACTGATTCAGAAGCATAGGCTCTTCCTCCACCCTGCATGCTGCTGGGTGCTCTGTTTGGGGCAATCTTGGGGCTCTGGAGTTGTTCTTTAGCAAAGCAAGTGCATGTGGCAGGACACAGTACCAGGCCAGCCCCTACTTTCTGTGCTGTTAGCATTATAGACTGCCCATTGCTCACAACTACTCTGGTAGCCCATCCTCAGCTGACTGATCTGTTGCTACCAGGAAGTCACAAGTCCCTCTTCCCATCCCAGGCAACTTCCAGCTAGCAACTGACTACTTCTCAGGGACAGCCAGGAGTCATTGCTCCAAAAGGAGAATGAAGCAAAACTGCTCCAGAGCTCCCCCACCCCAGCCCCATCCACGTCCATGCAGCAGGCCACATCTGAGCTTTGTCTGAGTTCGACTTCACCCACTCCTTCCTGAGGTTGCTCCTGCAACATTTCACAAGTACCAGAACCTCTCCCTGCCTAAGGCTCTGCTACATGAAAACCCAACACAGCAGAAAGTGCTAATTCCTGCTTTATCTATTTATAGCATTGCTGTTGTTTGAGCCTGGGTTGAACTGAGCTATATGAATAGCCATTTAGGTCTGGATAGCCATTTAGGTCTGGCTAAAGTCAGGATGCTAAGGGAGGTCAATCAAAAGCAGCACCACAGCTGGGTGTGGTGGATCACACCTATAATCCCAGTGCTCAGGAGGCAGAGGGAGGAGAATCAGGAATTCAGGGCCAGCCTGGGCTATATGAGATCCTGCGTCAAAACCAAAAACAATTTAAAAAAAAAATCATTGTCACCATAGGGATAAAGACCAACGTGAGTCACCTTCAAATGAGGAAAGTGTGTAACAAGCCAAGGTGATCCAGTCTGTTATAGAGCATCAGGAAAAGAAATATTTCAAGAACAACAGCACAGACTGAGGTGTGAGTCAGACAGAACTGGCCAGTGGTCAGGCTGAGCCAGGTCATTGAAAAGAGCAAGGAAAATGGAAATGAATGAACCCGTGAGAAAATACCCGAAAGCAGAGCTCTGCATAAAGGAATGTCGGCATCATCACCTCCGCCAATGCGATGCTGGGGAGAAGGTGTGATGTCCACACCCCCTCACCACACAACTGAACAGAGGCAGTGAAACCTCCATGAAACAACAACACCCTATCTGAGCCACAGGGGTTCATGTGAGAACAACTGGATCATGGGAAACTGCTTGAGGCAGATGGTAGCCCCTTATGCTGTTTAAGACAAACCAAGATGTAGCTAACATGGGATACAACTTAAGCCTGCAGTTCATGTGGTACGAAAGAAGGTGGCTGATATGCTATGTTTTAGGCGACTAATTCAAAATGCCAGAAAAAAAAACAGAATAAATATTAATGAAATAGAAAACAAACGCACAATAGAGAAAATCCAAAGTGTTGAAACTGGCTATTTGCGGAATAATGAAATTATCGGAACTTTAGGGGAGACATCATGGACGAGAAGACATTCCAAATTTGGGTAAATTCCAAATATTGGTTAGGCTACTAGATTCTCAGGATGGGTTTCAGCCTCGTGGTGATACATAGATTAAAAGAAATGGATTAATTTAAGATGTAAGAGCTAGCTAGACATACATCTGAGCCACCAACCAAACAGTGTTGTAATTAATATAGTTTCTGTGTGATTATTGGGGCTGGGAAACTAACACGCAGTCTCTTGTTATATAATGGCGTCAGTTTTTAGAAGGAGACTGTTCATTTCAGGGCAGCCAGGAAACCAACGCACAGTCTCCTTGTACAATGTTGTAACAGAATACATAAAGTGAATAATTTTAAAATGTATTTATATATGTATATATGTGTGTATATCCGTGTGTTGTGCACACATGTGTGCACCATGTGCCTGAAGATCAGAAGGGACACTCAAGTATCATTCACCAGGTGCTAGCTGCACTCCTCAAGGGTTAGAATTACAGGTGTATACACCAAGCTTCTTGTGCGAGTTCTAGGAACTAAACTCCGATCCCTATGCTTGCATGGAACTTTACCAAGTGACATCTCCCTCCAGGCCCAAGACCGTGTAATTTATAATGAAGAGAAGTATATTGGCTCCTGGTTTTGGAGCCTTGGGATTCTAAGATCATGGCACTGACAACTTCAGAAAGTCTTCTGGCTGTGCCATCATATGGTGGAGGGTGAGCGGGTGAGAGAGAGCAAGGTAGGGAGGAAGACTCATTTTATCCGTTTTGATGGTATCAGTCCCATCCACGAGCATGGGGCCCTCGTGCCTCAATTATGTTTTAAAGATCTCACTTCTCAATACTGATATAATGCTATTAAACTTCAACTTGGGTTGTAGAGGTGACAAATATTCCGATTATTAGCAGCATGCTCTAACTAATGGGGCTTACTGGTCAATTCAAACATTTAAACTGTGATATGTTGGGTTCCTCATCAGCAGACTCTGACATCTGGATTTTCCTTGGTTTGGAAAAGAACAGATTGGGATGGGGAGGAATGAGGACTTTGTCCACTCTGCAAGAATGGTGACTACAACCTCTTTCTTCCAGGTCAAACATGCTGGGCCTGCAGCTGGCATTTATGCCCTTCTTAAGGGTCTGGCCGAGGCCCTGTAACTGTTCTAATAGCATGTGACTGAAGATTTTGACTCCTGAGCTCAGGACAGAGGGATGGCATCTTATGCTTTCTTGCTGCTGAGGATCTATTTCATTGTCAACCTATAAAAATATCATAGGCTAGACCAATTACAAGGAAGAGGAAGGCAAAATGGAGATACTTGGCATGAATGGAATATTTTTGGACCTTTCAGTCCAGCCCCCTGAATCCAGCTTTATTTATCACTATGGAGTGAATTCATTCCAGCTACCACTGCCCCAACTTACGATCTTCTCAATTTCCAGGAAGGAGAGAGAGAGAGATTTTCCCTATAATAATACAGTTTAGGATCCATGCTTACATTTGAACTAATATAGCCAGAGAAAAGTGTGTGCAGGCTGATTCTGCCCAGTGTCATATGCTCTGCCAGGGGCTTTGGCATCACTAGACCAGTGGATGACAAAGTAATTCCTACATAAAATTCTGGGTCTGATGCCTACATAGGGTAAAGGGTTGTTGACACTTTAAACATATCACAGTTTAAATGTTTGAATCGACCAGTAAGTCCCATTAGTTAGAGCATGCTGCTAATAGTTGGAATATTTAGCAACAACTATCCTGGGCCCCTGTCCTAAGCCTCTCACCTACCTGCTTTGTTGTCCTGTTGTCCTGTTGCCCTTCAACGATGCCCTGCACAAACCTTGAGTATTGTTTCAGGATTCATGTGCTTATATGTATTTATTCATACTTACCTCCATGGGCATGCAAATTAATCAGGTACTCAAGAACTGCCTGTGTGATGAATGAATGGGTTTAAATTATCATGTAAACATTCAACATTTGAATAAGCACAAATACACAGGAAAAAAGTTAGACTGTAACAGACAGAGTTTTATTTTGCATACAGAAAACTGTGAAATTTATATAGCATGAATAAAAAAATACATGAATCATAACCAAGGAGTGAATGTTCACAAACTGAACCCTCATGTAAACAGAACCCAAACCAAGAGACATTATCAGAACCCAAGAAGTTTCAATTTCCTATGTAACTCCAAGAAACTTCTAGCACCACAAGTTTCGTTTGTCTCTGAACTTCACAGTTACCCTTTCTCACTGCTGTGTACTATTCCATTATGGAAATGTAGCACACTTTTTCTATCTTATTGTTAATGAGAATTCAGTTAGCTTCCATTTGTGGGTTATTAAAATAATGCTGTGGTGGACATTCTAATATGTGTTCTGTTAGTGCACGTGTGGACACAGTTCTTCACAGTTCTCTTGAATATATATGTGCCTAGGAGGGAAATTGCTAAGGTAGGCATAATTATGAGGTGTTTGTAGAGGGAGAGCAAGGAGATGCTTCTAGTTTCAAAATTAATGCCATCAACCACCCGCATAACGATTTGATTGATGGAATTTGTAGGTTTGATCTATGGAACCTTTGAACATGTTGGGGCACCCTCCCAAAGCCCTGAACACAATCGCTTCCTGACAACACCAAGTGGATGAAGGAAGGAAGGAATGAAGTGCCACACTAAAGAAGTCTGAAGAGTCACAGAAGTGATGAAAGTAAACTTTCTCCTGCCTTGACTACAGCGTGAATTAAACGAGGGACTTTGTGAAGGATTTCCTTTATAATCCCTTCAAAATGAGTTAGTCCTGCTCTGTACTAAATGGATTATGGAGGAATCCCAAAGCAAATCCAACTGCAATTAATGTTTTAATAAACCGGTTGCTAGTGTATGCAATACCCACAACACGTCAGGGGGGATTTTGTCATATTTATAAACATTAATTAGTTGTTTGTTATTGTCGAACTAAATTTAAAATAAATCCACAGTACTGCCAGCCACTTGGGTGAGAATATCTCAGTGGTAACTGTAATTAGAAAATAGATGTGTGCGAATAGCCTTAATTAGTTAGCTAATGGTGAGCTCTCTGCTAATTGAAATGAGGGGCCACTATATTATAGCATGATAAAATATCTTATGTGTAGGAGTAAGAAATGAACTCCTTTGAGTATTAATAATAAATCAAAATAATGTTTAACCCTTTCCCTACTGCCTTTTCATATAGTTCATAATGTTCCTTGTCAAGTAAAATATAAAATACTAAGTAAAAAAAACCAATAAGGAAGAAACAAATTCTGCTTTTGCCAAAATGCTAGATAGATGCCTATTGCTGAATTTAGCTCTGCTCTGGCTTCCCAGATTTTTCTAAAGTGGATGACCTCCTGCTTTCCAAGCTCTTCAGTTACTCTAGACACTCTGCTCAGCTTCTCATTCCTCCCCACCCTCCAGCATTGCTGTTTGTCAACTGTAAAAACTAAAGACTTATTTCATTTTATTTATCTGTTAGTATGTCTGCCCCATGTGTGAAGGTGCCCTTGGAAGCCAGAAGAGGGCAGATCCCGATAGTGGAAGACTGCTTGTTCATTTCCCAGCCATCCAGACCCAAATAATCACATAGAAACTGTATTAATTACAACACTATTTGGCTAATGACTCAAGCATTTTCCTAGATAGCTCTTACATCTTAAATTAACCCATTTCTATCAATCTGTGTATTGCCACGAGGCTGTGGCCTACCAGAAAGGTTCCTAAGGTTCCAGCATGTCCTTCTCCTTAGGCAGCTACATGGTGTCTCGTTGACTCTGCCCACTCTCTCTCTTTCTCTTTATATCTGTTAAGACTTCCCCTTTGGCTTCACTCTGTTAATCCATTGGCCAAAACAACTTTATCAACCAATAAAATAACACATATACAGAAGGATATCCCACATCATCTCCCCTTTTCTGTCTAATTAAAAAGGAAGGTTTTAACTTTAACATAGCAAAATTACATATAACAAAACAAGTATCAAGCAAGAATTACACTTACAGTATTTAGTCTATTTGTATCTGGAATGTTTCATATCTAATTTATCTTTTACCATAACTAAAAAAAACTATAACTATCTATTCTTCAACACCATCAAAGACCCCAGAAGGATATAATATTACCTAAGTAAACAGGAAGAGCATTATAATCAACTTCTAAAACTCTAGAATTGACAGAGACATCTTGCTGCCTGGACAGTCACCCAAAGTTCTTCTGTAATGTTGGGCCGTTAATCTTCAGTCTACAGGTTCATAGCATCCAGTAGACTTTCATGAATCTGGAAATTTGAAGATCTGTTTTGCCTTGTAATGACAAAGTTCATTAGTTGCTTTCTTTGGTGTCTTGTAGAATGTCTGGAAGTTTTCTCCATGAAAGGACCATCCCATCTTTTGAGAAGTTTAACAGTCACTTTTCTGTGGTCCTTCTTGTCCATTTCATATAGCATACCATTAAGCAGGCCAGGCAAGAGCAGTTTCTTTCCCAAATGGCTTACCTTCTCACATTGAAGGCAAATTCTGTAATGAGTTTCTTTGATGCCCATCAACTTCTCTGAAGTAATTGGTTCTGTCAGAAGCAAATATGTCTCCCCGTCAAGAAAAGTCTAAGTTCTTAAAACATTTTAAATGCCATATTCTGTATGTCTTTGAAATGTTGAAGACTATCTATCTAACTGTAATATATCCATGTATATCTAGAAAACCTAACTAACATAACGACAGTTTGACTATTATAGATGACTATCTATTAATCTATATTTCTTAATTATACATTACATTTTTAAATGAACTGTATAAAGATAATACTTTAAACAAGAGCAGAAATGCATATACACAGTGTAACCAAATCAACCTTAAATTTGTATCAATAGACCAAGATCCATACCAATGCAAAGTATTCATTTTTATATCATACTCCCGTTTAAATGAAAACAAACATTTATAAACAACCATTTTGTGAATTTGGGCATAGTTTTCTCCAAACTGCTTCCTAATTTTTGTTGGGTGAAGTATTTTTAGGGCTCACAGAGAACTTTTGGGGGATCTTGTTCCATTAAACTACATTAGCCTGGAAGAAATCCATAAGATCTCATCTTCTACGAAAACTAAAGTAGAACCTTTTTTCCAAAGTAACATATCCTTATACCCAAATTTTAAAGTCAAGATACCTTTATGTTGGTTTAGCTTAGCAGCCTGCAGAATCAAATATTTCTTTGCATTCAAAAATTCAAAGAAAACACATAATCCAGGCTTTCTGTGTATTTTCCATCTTTACATGGCTTTTTTATATTACTCTATTACTTTTTAATATTTATTTTATTATCTTTACTCCTTTAATCTATGATGTTTGTACTTTTATTGTCTCTTTATAGACTGTTTTATCTTTAAAACTACTTCTTTTTATAACTGTTTATATTCTTTCTCTTCTTTCTCTCAAGTCTTCGTACATTTATCGAATATTGTGACCCGTTCAGAGGTCTTTTTATCTGAATTTATCTTTATTGCATATCTGTAATCATTTTCTGACCAGGAGCCCTTTTTAAAAAAATACTAAGCTGGTGTGGCTAGAACCAACTCCGCAGCCTGGCCTGTTTGTTCCACCCAGTCCAACATGGCAGAGGCCATGCTCACCACCCCAGCTCCAAAGACACAGGTCTATGTAGCCATTACGCAATTTGTAACATGTTGCTCACAGATCCCATTTAAGGTGCTCCATAACAGGACCAGCATGAACCAGGAAGCCTTCCCTTAAAGGAGCTGCACAGCTTCTGCTGGTAATACTGAGTCAAAAAGCCTTCTCTTAAAGGAATCACACCTTTGCGTGCCTCTAGCAAACAAAGCCAACCTGGGAAAATGTTGCTACCAAGAAGCTGTGAAGCCATGCATGACTCTGTTCTTTTGTGTCTAGAATTCTAGTGACACAAGCCTTTGTGTTCCTGAGTTGAAATTTTGGGATTTGCTTATCCCTGCTTCTAGTGTTCCCTGATGACTGCCACTCCTATGCCACTACTCAGGTCTAGATATCATGTCATCTTTACCAAGTTATCAAATTAGTTACTGAAAGAGTCTCCCTTCTCTTCACCTTTCGAAAAGCTGCTCTTGGTCACCTGAGTAGTATACAGACCCCTGGACCTCAGTAGGCACCTAGACCTCAGCACAAGTGACATCAAAATGAAAGTAACTCAAAACGCAACATGTAGACAGCACCACCCACCAAAACAAGAGCAAAGACCTAATCCATCCAAGTCCATAATTCTGGGAAGTCTCTTTTTTTGTTTGTTTGTTTGTTTTTTGGGGTTTTTCTTTTTTTGGCTCCTTTAGTTCTGCTTCTGGCTAACTGTTCTTGCTAACTGAGTCATGTCAACTAAGGATGTGGTTTTTGTACTTAAAAACTCACCTTGAGAAAAGCTTGGGACCGTGCTCAGGTCCTGAACACCAAGTGTAGTTGCCAGCTGGCTGCTATAGACTTCTATTGACTCAAACCTGTGTCTAAGTAGTCTTCTGCTGGGTACCTCATAGCAGTAGAACAACTTAATGGAAATGAAATGCCATCCTGAACTTCTGTTGTGGAAAATTCTAAACCAAGCCTCAACGACAAAGCCAAGAGTCTCAGTCTTTTAATCCAAAGACACCAGGGTTGGCACCTCCTCTCCTCGTCACTTATCCCCCACACTGTAAATAGCCCGGCTGCTGGCTTCTTCTCACAAGTACCTGCTGCTTTGTTCACGCCTGCATAGTTCTTCTTTCCACTTGGCCACCTTTGAGACAGAGCTTGAGCAAGAAGCCACCATTGAGCTCCCTGGTGCTGCATCAGAACCTTTGTCAAGAGCGTCTCTGGAAGACCTTGACTGGACCTCTCTGGGGGCAAGGATTCACTCACCCTTGGGCTTCCTCCACACTACATCTGCCTATACGTTTGCTGAAAGTCACCTGGCTGAATTTGGCCTTCCAGAACATCCCGTTGGTAGTACTAATTGAAAATTTATTGAACCCACATTCCCAAACTCTTCCCCCAAATTTTTAGACAATGTCTTATTTCAACCAATATGGAAGGAATGTGTAGAAATGGGAAAAACCCCATTTCCATGTTTTCTTGGCATGGCAGGGGTGGACTGAGTAATAACTTGGCAGCAACAATGTAATCATCTCCAGAGTAGCCACAGAGCACACATTTATTGGAAGGGAATGAGAGAGAGTGGTCACAGCTACAGAAAGATGCCAGTCAGCCTCAGGCCCCAAAGCCTTAGTAGTTGCAGAAGGAAATGTGGTCAAGTTGGTCCAAGTGTTCATTGCGTGTTGGGGATGTGCTGGATTGGTAGGTACTTGTCAAAGCATGTGATGCCCATCAGTGCTGGTCCTAGATTGCACCTCTGGTCACAACATTTGGCCTTTCAGCCTTCACTCTGCTGTACTGGAGAGCTCATGAGTGGTCACTTTCTTCTCCCACAGAACTCCGGGGACACTCAGACGGCAGCCACTGAGGCACAGCCTGCTTTTGCAGGAGCTCTTTTCTGTTTCCAGCCCCACAACACACATCTGAAACTGTATCCACATCTCTCATTCTGGCTCTGACAGATTTCAGGAGAAATCCCTCTATCTATGGGTCTTACATTAGGGAGAAAAAAAAAGCATTTAAAGTAATATGTATCCTTTGGAATGAGCAAATAATGAATGTTCCCATTTTAGTTGGTTGCTGTCTCCAGCTTTAGTGAGGTGTTGCAGACAAGGGAATTTCTGGGGGGAACTCTAAATCACTTAATGGTGAAAGGGATTCCCAGATGGCCTTATCAGTGTCCACGTAAAACTGTGAGATATCTGCACCAACTAATAAATTTTCTTCGAGGCTTGCTTTGCTGACATTTGCTCAAATCCTCAGAGAACCTTGGTTACTGTATATCCTTGTACAGTATTTGAATTCTGAATCATTATGCCTAGTTGGCTGCCTGCCGGGACAGGAAATAAAACTCCATAATAGAATGTCATTTTAAAAAAAAA
>NW_004949101.1:2082412-2087016 GCF_000317375.1 Microtus ochrogaster | reverse complement strand
CCCTCCTTCCCTCCCAAATGTTTTATTCTCCAGTAAAACTCATTTGCATTTCTGTCCCTTGTGGGATTTGTGCATCCTGGTACACGATAAAGATGCAGAAGGGAATTAGGTCACTAGGCATGCTCTTTTTTTTTTTTCTTTTAATAACTGCGTCCAACCTCCTCCTTCTTAATCCCATGCAGACAAAAACAACAGAAACTAAACCTTCCAGCCCCATGATAGGAAAGGCTGGTGAGCAAAGCCAACAGCACACCTCCTTCTGTTCATCGTGGATGTGTCTAATTAATCCCATGTGGACCGGTCTTATTCAAATACAACTATGTTTCATAAACCGCTGCCTTGTTTTCTGGTTCATGTGATGACCCCTGACTGAGGCAGCTGCGCTGTCTTAAGAAGTCAGTTATTATGGAAACAGGTTTCTTTCTGCTAATGGCACCACGCAGGAAAGAATCTGTATTCCATGCAGGGAGAAAACACCCCCAGTGGGCAAGGAATTAAGAGACCATTACAAGGGGACAAAGTAGTGGCAGCAGGCAGAGGAGGGGATGATGAGCAGGTGAGGAGGAGATAGAAGTGAAGTTCCAGATGCAACCCTGGACAGGTGGCAAACATAGGATTGGATGTCTTCCACAGGCTGGCACCCACGTGAGCAAGTTCTTGGGGTGTCTCAAAGACAGGACTCTTTGAGGCAGTATATAACTCGGGTTCTTTGAAATCCTCTTACAACATGGCATTTTCTACCCAGGACAAACCCACATGCATGAAAACAGGTCAAGTTGCCAACAAGCCTACATTAGAGAACTCAGTTGTATAGAGTAGGCATGACAAGAATACTCTCCTGGCATCTCATGCTGTTCAAGCTAAAACTCCATGATGTAGCTGTTACTATTACCTATTACAGACAGGAAACTGGAAGCATTGAACAATACAGCAAAATATCCAGTATCATCTACTAGTCATTATGATCCAGAGATGATATGATTAAGCATTGCATGGCCTCAAAAATCTGAAGTCTTGATGCAGCCAAGATATAATCAGTGTCTTGTTGATGTAGGTTTTCCCCTCTGTATGCTGTGAATATGTTTTATTACCATTGGTTAATAAAGAATCTCCTTTAGGCTTATGATAACACAGGATAGAGCAAGGCAGGCATTCCAAGCAGAAATAGAGGAGAAAAGAAGGCAGAGTCAGAAAGATGCCATGTAGCCACTGAAGGAGAAAGACGCCCAAGCCTCGTGGCAAAATACAAAATAATAGGAATGGGTTAATTTAAGATGTAAGAGTTAGTTAATGAGAAGCCTAAGCTAATAGGCCAAGTGGTGTTGTAATTAATATGGTTTCTGTGTGATTATTTTGGGTCTGGGAAGCTGGGAATGAGTGAACAGCTTCCACCTACAGCATGTTCCCTTCCTTCAGGAGTGTGTCACATGTACATCCAAGATCATGTTCTAGACTTTCCATCATAGCAACCATATTTTACCCTGGCACCTAACTGGAAACCACTCATGTTCCCAGTAGTGCCGCAAATAGATTATGGCAGAGATACAATGGAAGGTTTTAAGACATCAGAACAAGAAACCAGGACTCTACGCATCTCTGTGGATGAACCTAGTGAACATGATATTGAGAAAAAGATAACTGACACACAAGAACACACATTTTGTTTTTCCACTTAAAGTTCAACAACAGGCCAAATAAGTGATTACCCTCCGTAGTGTATGCTGCCCCATACTTACTTATAATGCTAGCATTTGGGGCCCTGAGGTAGGAGTATCACAAAATCAAGGCTAGTTTGGGCTACAGAGTGAGTTCAAGACTAGCCTAGACTGCATCGTGAGTTCAAGACTAGCACCAATGACCGAGTTCAATCCCTGGGACTCATGTGGAAGAAGAGATGAAACTTTTCTGAATTCTACATGCTTGCTGTGACATGTGTGCACCTACTTACACATACACACATATGAACAAACACACATATGTATACACACACACACACATGAACACAGACATACATACACATACACTATCAGTAAATTAATTTGTTAAAAGAATGACTACCCTTGATGGGGGAGCTAGTGTCTGGGAGAGGTGCCAAAGGACATGGTGGGTATTAATTATTTTGTGAAGTTGGTTGCACAGAGGTGTGTCTTTTGTACAAATTCATCAGGCAGACATTGGCAGTCATGCACGGTTTTTATTATGTATGTTTTAGTTTATAAAAAAAGACAAAGAATTCAAAAGTAAATAACTCAAATGTCTTACAAAAATTTTAGAATCAATAATCAATTTGCATAATCTGTAAATTCAAAGACAGTGCAGTATTCACCTGAACTGCCCTAAGCCTAGTAACGAAAAAGCAGGGAGGCTTTAAGATGACAGAGAAACTTCCCCGTATTTGTTTCCACAAGGAGCCTCATCCACACTTTGCTGAGTAACTAATGAATCAATGGCCTTAGGTGAGTTAGGTCACCTGGATGAACACAGCTTTAATCCATCAAAAGTACAAGTGGCAATGAGTCTTAGAGGCAGTTAGTTGGGAGACTTTGAGGAGCCAACTCCCTGAGAGAGCAACTCTAACAGTTGCGCATCCAAAAGCTCACCCCAGACAGAGAATATGCCAGGGAGAAATACTCACTGGAGTAAGTGTTGCTCTTCCCACAGGGAGATTTCCAAAGTCAGTGTGTACTGTGGTGGTTCCTGACGCTAACAGCTGTGAGACTCAGTTTCCTCTAAGTGTGACAAGATACCCCCCAAAGAAGCTTCTTGAGTGATGAAGGATATATTGTGGCTCACAGTTTCAAAGACTCCAGTGTACATCAGGTTGGCCTTGTACCTTTGGGCTTATGATGAGGCAACCTATCATGGCAGAGGCTGCTCACTTCATGCCAACCAGAAAGCAAAAAGAGAAAAAGAAGGGGTCACTCAGGGGTATGCTCCAAATGCCCTAGCTTCTTCTTACAAGATCACACCTCCTAAATCTTCTACCCTCTCTGTCAGCCAGGAACCAAGCCTTCAACATGTGGTTATGAGGGACATTTTAGACCCTAGCCACAGCATCAGCTTTTTTTCATTTGTGATTAGCATTTATATTTTCATCCCAGGACATTTATTCCATGTCTGTCAACCATTTTTTACAGTGCTATCTCTCCAGTCTCCCAAGATTTCCATACCTAAAAACTGGAGATAGTGTTTGTTTGTTTGTTTTGTGAACTGTATACATTCTATACTCAAAGAATTGGATGTCTTTGGAGTTATCATTTTGTAGAGCTTTGCCTGAGAACAGGCACTCACATCAAATGCTTAGACAGGGCTCTAAAAGTTTTCTGTGGGACAAACATTTTGGCAAACCTTAGTTTGGTGTTCAGTAGAGTCTCATTGGTAACTTGTGAGAGATGTTAGTTAAGGGAGAGGTCTTGAGAAATAGGACAGTTATTTGGTTTGAGTTTGGGTGTTTTGTTTTGTCATTGAAATTCTCTTTAAAGAAGTGAGAGAAAAATTTTTTAAATCTCTAGCACAATCACAACCCAGCTCTTAAAGTCAACCACAGATGCCTTTATCACCATGGATGTCTTTATCATCATGGGTGCCTTCAGCATCATGGATGCTTTCAGTCACACATACCTTCATCATGTATGCCTTCATCACGGATGTCTTCATCACAGATGCCTACCTAGTTGATTTTTTATGTATTCTTACCTTTTAAAATTGAAAACACCCAGGCCTTTTTGTTTAAGAAAAGACCTTTTAAGTGGAATCCAAGGGTTCTAACACTTACCAGGATTATTCTACCAGATTATTCTGAAAGTTGGTGCTGAATAGGAGTGTGAAATTTTAACAGTTTTAATTTTGGAGTCAGGCAAGTTTCTTAGCATTTTAAAGAAACTCTTTCATGAAATCTTTAAAGTTGGGAGACATTAATATAGCTGGAGACTTTGCTATGTCCCATCCAGCACTGCTGGACCAGTTTCTCCCCGCCTCTGACGGTCCTGCAGCCACTTATAAAATAATCATTCAGAGGCTTACTATCAGTTATTATTGTTTGGCTGATTAGCTCAGGCTTATTATTAACTAGCGCTTACAACTTAAATTATCCTATTTCTGTTATTCTATATTTTAGTATGAGGCTCATGGCTTGTTACCCCATATCTGGCTTCACCAGTGGCTACTAGCATCTCTCTGACTCCACCCTTCTTCTCTCTGTATTTCTGTTCAGATTTCCTGCCTGGTTCTATTCTGCCTGGTTATTGGCCAAATCAACTTCTTTCTTAACCAATGGTAATAAAACATATTCACAAAGTACAGAGGAGTTATCCCATGGCACATTAATTTGCATTTCTCATCATTTTGCAGCATATCTTAAGCCATATGCGTCATGGATATTTGTATTTTTTAAGTAGAAAAAACCTTTCATGTGCTTTTTTTATGTGTACAAACTTGTATTTCAACACAGTTGGAGGTTTGAACTTTCCTAGCCAAACACACAACATCTAGACCCTCATGTTCTTCTCCATGCCCTAATAATATCACCTCCACCAAGAAAACTTATTACTCTGACATCTCTTTGCCTTCTCTAAATATTTTTCTTGTGAACCTTATTTGTGTAT
>NW_004949101.1:2078194-2080016 GCF_000317375.1 Microtus ochrogaster | reverse complement strand
TTTGATCCTGATAGTTTTGTTCCTATTTTTGTCCTGCAGCCTCTGCACATCCTTCGGGTACATCATCCACTGACCTTCTCAGACCCAAAATCAGTGAAGCTGATCCTGGGACATCTAATCACAAAACCTGGATTAAAAATGTGTGCATTCCTTGGTGTGGATTAGACAATAGACTGTGTTGTCTTCAATTCTAGCTAAAAATAGTCCACTGTTCCAAATGTAGCCCATGTATTTGGAGCATCCTCTAATGATAAAGAAGGCTTGCTCCAACCTGCCTCTGGCTTCTTTAGCTCCAGTTAGCAAAATAATCACATCAGGTGTGTGGCTCCCCATTTGAATAAGGAGACAAAGAGTTGTGGAATATTAGTTGAAGATGTGTTACATTTGTTTATTCTGTGGAACATTTGTTTAATGATGCAAAGATGTGTTGTATTCCTTTATGTTGCATTTGTTTAACCCTGTGAAGCTGTGTTACTCTATCTGTCTAAAACACCTGAATAGTCTAATAAAGAGCTGAAGGGCCAACAGCTAGGCAGGAGCAAGAAATAGGCAGGGCTGGTGGACATGAGAATAAATAGGAGAAATCTAGAAAAGAGAGCAAGGAGGGAGGAAAGAAGAAGAAATGGAGGACGCCAGGGGCCAGTCACCCAGCCACACAGCCAGTCAGGGAGTAAGAAGGAAAGAAAGATATGTAGAATATAGAAAGACCAGAGGCAAAACATTGTTAAAGAGAAATGGGATAATTTAATTTAGAAAAGCTGGCTAGAAACAAGCCAAGCTAAGGTTGGGCATTGATAAGTAGGAATAAGTCTCTGTGTATTTATTTAGGAGCTTGGAGGCATGCCCCCAAAAAGGAAAAAAAACTACACAGGAGCTTCATACCAGTTAGTTGGACACCAATGAAATCAGCACGCAATGAAAATAAGACACTCCCAAGAAGCTTACTGGTGGCAGCGGCATTGTTGCCACTTCCGCCGCCACTCTATGACATTGTAGCAAACTGTGGTGAGCCTCTCACATCTACCTCAGGCTGGCGTTGTGCCCTTAACCAAGGCCTCCACAACCCCAGGGAGAACACCCGCATCGCCACTGCCAGCTTTGTGCGCTAACTTTCTGGTGCTGGCTCACTTCAAGCAATTTACACAGTCAGGAGATTGCAAATCTGACCACTTAGGCAGATAGGCAATTTTACACAGCAAAGACATTACCTATTGCTGGAAGTATTTTTAAATACTCCAGAATCGTTCTTTTTTGAATAGTTGTTACCCAGGGTCATCTTGCCCACCTGGAAGAATTACATTTTTTTTTTCCTGATAAGAGCATAGGTGACTTAATGGGAGACCTGGATTTAATGATGGTTGTGACTCTGCACTGCCCACCTTGAGTTGCCCTTAGATGTCTTTGATACTGGAATCAGAGCCTAATGGCTGGACAGCTGTTCTTAGTGCTGCCTCCTTTGTCATGGGAATGAGATCTAATGGCTGGTCAGTCCTGGTGAGGAAACATTTGCATCCTAAATTTCTCTTATCTCCAACAGGCCTGGTTAGCATACTCATCTTTGAAGTACTTTGGGGAGCAGTGCTCCTTCAGCTAATCCACTTGTGTGATTTAACATCTCCTAAGCAAATTATCAGTAAATCATTTACAGTACCAATTCTACCATTTTGAGTTTCTCCTACATCAGAATCCAATGGCTCTGTAGTGTTGTTGGTGGGAGGGTCTCAGCACCTTTCAGATTTCCTTACAACTCCTGATGAGGTTCTAGAACCCCATCCAAGGCATCCCTTGTGTGGGAGGGTATGCCTTCAGGCAAGTGGCATTA
>NW_004949101.1:2075822-2077960 GCF_000317375.1 Microtus ochrogaster | reverse complement strand
TCCTATTCAATACTGAAGCATTGCCCCCAAGCACTGAGTGGAAAAAAACCTGATGAGTGGAGGGCAAAAGTGGAGAAAACTGTTGCATCCATGTGTCAAGAAAAATAAGACCCCAAGAAACGGAAAGATGCTTATGTAACACATGATTGTTTGGGGGAGGACCACTTAGAATTCCCTTAACTAGCCCAAACATGTATCTTCCTGATCTGTTGACTTTATTTCCCATTGAACTGAAGAATGGGCATAGTATGATTTCAGGACTGGCTGTCTATGCTCATGTTAAAGTAGAAACTGAAAGCTCACCAAATGTCGGGGTTCAACTGAAGTCCCCAGAACAAAGCCACACCTGCATTAAAGAACCTGCAAGGCTGACTGCCTGAACCTCATGACTGTGAAGAGTTGGGATGTTACAGCTCTAGAACTAAAGCATCTTGGGTATCTTTGGTATCCTTCATAGTCCACTAATAGT
The DNA here is from genome assembly GCF_000317375.1 of Microtus ochrogaster. NCBI lineage: Eukaryota > Metazoa > Chordata > Mammalia > Rodentia > Cricetidae > Microtus > Microtus ochrogaster. The sequence continues at coordinate 2,077,491 of NW_004949101.1, read as the reverse complement.
CTGACTTGACATCGTTTCACCTAGCATGTGAAGCCTAACTTAGCAGACTGCTGGATTCCAGCATCCCAAAGACCGAGAACATCATCAGCTGGCATCCAAGACCAATAGCAGACATTTCTACACTTTGCACATGACCGGCCTACCTGATGTTTCCACGCATGCACTTGAAGACCACCTTGATTTTTGCTGAGTCTGTGTTCCCTGGAAGCAGGAGGGGTGAGAGGAGGAATTAAGGAAGACTGTGGTCTCAAAAGACTTGTGTAATCTAGGTTTCACACAAGGCTCTGGAGTGGCCATGAGGTCACTGTCATACTGGCCCCATCTTCTGAGAAAATTTCTAAGGAGCAGTGAAATGGGCCTAAAGAAGCCACCTCCCTCAGTGCTGGAGCATCTACGTGGGGCACAAACATCAGATAGAACACTTTAAGCATAAATGATTCTTATCTGGAGCGCTGGGTTTCAATGACTTGCTATACAAATACTACCATAGTAGTGACTGATTACTGCTATGGAGGCCGTTGTCCTTGTCAGGCTTGTGAAACTGCCTGGTACAACTGCCCCACTCCCAGCACCACTGGCTGTGAAAGTCTGTGTTTAGTCAGTTCAGTGAATGACCACATTCTAACAAGCCTGGGCAACCTTGAACTCCGTTCCACTCCATGTGTATCAAAGGCTTGATTGAAAGAAACATTATCTACCAAGAGCTGCCAGAAATTCTGTCATGAAGTCATTGCCTGGTTTTTCTAAAATGTCTCTGTATTAATCCCAGGTAGCTGTGTCTCAGGACTGAATTGTTCTTTGTCCACCAGGGCAATTTCTAGCAGGGAGTGCTCTGACAAGACCTTATCACAATGTGTGTGTGTGTGTGTGTGTGTGTGTGTGTGTGTGTGTGTGTGTGTGTGTGTGTGTGTATCTGCTGCAAGGACATGGTCAGGAATGCTCTGAGACACGGGGAAAGGGCATAGGGTGAGGGAGTGTTTCAAATTTTGATGTCAGGGCAGTGATAAATCTCCTAAGTGACTCTTGAGTTCTTGTGACATTGAAGTCCACATGGCTGGATTCTTTTATTGAGCCACCTCACTGCCGTGAAAGTAGGGCCAAATTCATCTTTACTTTTGGATGTTCCCTTATTTTCTCACGCAAGTCACTGAAATTCTTTAGTCTTCTCTTTGTGTGCTGTGAGTTTTGGTAAGGGCATTGTGAGAGCCATTTGTGGGGAGATTCACAACAAAGGGCTTATCCACCTGTTCTAGGGCAGAGCTGACCACTGGGATCACCAAGCATTTACTGAGCTCCCCAAAAGTTTAAAAAGGAAAGGGATAAATGGAGAATGTACAAACTCAAAGTTTCATGTGTGTGTAAAGGTTTGTGTGTAGGTGTGTGTGTGTGTGTGTGTGTGTGTGTGTGTGTGTGTGTGTGTAGGCCATAGGCCAATATCTTCTTCAATGGTCTCTCCACCTTATTTTTTGAGTCAAGGTCTTTTACAGAGCATGGAGCTCACCGATAAGGCTAGACTGGCTGGCCACCGAGCCTCAGGGATCTTTGTGTCTCCACCTTCCCAGTGCAGGTGGCTTACAGGTGCATCCTATTGTGCTTGGCTGTTTGGGATGAGTGTTAGAAATCCTAAGGAAGGCTCTCTTGATTGCAGCAGGCCCTTTACCTTCGGAGC
>NW_004949101.1:2071959-2075715 GCF_000317375.1 Microtus ochrogaster | reverse complement strand
AGGAAGGCTCTCTTGATTGCAGCAGGCCCTTTACCTTCGGAGCAATCTGGAGATTTCAAATCTTTAAAAATTTCCCTCTTAATAAGCTGAAACCATGTTTTAAAGGTTTTCATTTGTCTTTGATTTTTTTCTAAAAAAAATTTACTCTTCATCAGAGAAGCATTTAGAATTTTCTTTATGCCAATCCAGATGGTAGCAATGTCTGGGACTGCCTACATTGGTCTCTAGGGAATGACAGCAAGCATGTAAATGCTCTCTGATAAGGAGTTAAGGGTGCACCCGAACTAAGAGAGGTGAGGTTATAAATTTTAGAGCAAAATTCTCTTTCATTTGAATTGGAACTAATTCTTAAATCCCATTATGATTAAACTGAACGAGCATGGCCTTACGGCCGCATGTTTCACAGAAGAATCCTTTTCTTGGTGAGATTGCTCTGTAGATAGAGGAGTCGGCCCCCTCCCCCGTTTAGAACCATAAGACTTTTCCTAGCTCCTTGTCTTTTTGTTATCAAGCACAGACATCTAGCTGGCACCTGCCTTGTGAGTTTCATTGAATCAGGGGCTGGCCATGTTTTTAATGTCTATTTACGGAAGATTTATCTGTAAGTGGTTTTCAAGGCCATTGAAAGAAAGGCACTTTGGTGGCACAGGAGGTTCAAAGATGGAGGACAAAGAGACACAAACCGAACCACATATGCGACCATCAATTTGCACTGTTTGTGGATGTGCCTCTAATCCAGCCAGGTCTAAGGGTTGTAGAGGTGGCAGTGGCAGCAGTGGCAACAGTTCTTGAGGGGTTCTCGTGACACTGGTCCCCAGGTGAGTAGTTGTCTATTTTTAGGGAATTACTTTAGAAAGTTCATGCCAAATAAACCCACACACATCTGACCAGGGGTGCCAACTGGACCTTCTGGGGGTCACTTTGGATTTAACAGTTACTATCTCTCCAAGATCTCAGATCTTGGCCCCCAAACTTCATCCTCTTCTTCTCTGGATGAACAGAATCTGGTGGGCTTCTGTTATGCTTTCTGGCACAGCCCCCTGCTGTTCTGCTATTAAAAAGCCTTTGGATTTACCCTGGGAAATTGTGATGTTGAGTGGCATCTTATCTACAAGGATTAAGAAGCTAACAGCATAGAAGTTCGAAGTCTAGGGTCCCAGGCTTCTAGGCTTGAGCCTCCCTAAACTAGTAAATGACCTTGGGCAAGAGATGCGTGACATTTGGTTGGTTACTTACCCTCTCTATGCTTTCGTTTCCTCATCAGCAAAATGAGAATAGTGGCAGCAGAATGGGCATTACGTGACTGAGCCTACACATCTGCCACATGTGAAGAACTCAATCCAAGTAACATTTCTCCATCACTCTTGCCAGTATGTGCAACCTTGACAGGAATGTCAGTCAACATACCCTGACTATTCCCCTGGGTGGGTATATGGTCACTTCTCCTAGGCACTGATTAACCAATAGGAGCAGCAGATTCTGTAGGATAAGCCTCAGGTTCATATACACAATGCCAGGGGTTCTCAGCAGGACTAAACACCCCTTTCCCCTGTGTCACCTCCACACTTTCCTCTTAGAGCTAACTAGCATTATTACTAACTAAACATCTTGCAGAGTACCCACCAGCCTGCAAGCAGGTAAGGTACCTGCCTCCAGGCTGCATCCCCACACTGCCACCCACTGGATACTGTCCCACCAAGATCCACTCCATCACACAACCCCACAAACCTGGACATTCTCTCTGTGGCCAGCCCTCCCCTGCAATACCAGCAGACTACATAGGAACAGGTGCAAACCACACCAGTTAGGAAAACAGTGGCTACATAGGCACAAATGCAAACCACACCAGTTGGAAGAAAAGATGAATAAACACCCATGTAAGAATACATTATACAACCAAAAGAACAATACGGCACCCCCAGAACCCAGTGATCCTACAACAGCAAAGCCTGGACATCCCAATGCAGCTGAAACACAAGAAAACAAACTTAAAAATTAATTTATGAAGATGATAGAAACTCTTAAGGAGAAAACGAAAAATTCCCTTAAAGAAGTCAAGGAAAAGACAAACAAAAAAATGGAAGAAATTAATAAATTCCTTAAAGAAAGCAAAGAAAGCTGGGTGTTGGTGACACACGCCTTTAATTCCAGCACTTGGGAGGCAGAGGCAGGTAGATTTCTGTGAGTTCAAGGCCAGTCTGGTTTACAAGAACTAGTTCCAGGGTAGGCACCAAAGCTATACAAAGAAATCCTGCCATAGAGAAAGAAAGAAAGAAAGAAAGAAAGAAAGAAAGAAAGAAAGAAAGAAAGAAAGAAAGAAAGAAAGAAAGAAGAAAAACAATCAAATATGTGAAGGAAATGGTTCAAGACTTGAAAACTGAAATAGAAACAATAAAGAAAATACAAACCAAGGGAACTCTGGAAATGGGAAATCTGGGGAAGCAAGCAGGAACTACAGATGCAAGCATCACTAACAGAATACAAGAGATGGAAGAGAAAATCTCAAATGTTGAAGATACAATAGAGGAAATAGATTCATCAGTCAAAACAATGTTAAATCCAGACGCGGCGGACCATGGATGCCAGCCCAGACTACTATACCCAGCAAAACTTTCAATCAGCATAGACTGAGAAAACAAGATATTTGATAACAAAACCAGATTTAAAAAATACCTATCCACAAATCCAGCACTACAGAAAGTACTAGAAGGAAAACTCTAAACCAAAGAACTCAATTAAAGTAAAATAACACAGGCAATAGGTAATCTCACAACAGCGAAACCCAAAGAAGGGAAATACACAAACACTACCACCACCACCACCAAAATCAAAAATAACAGGAATTAACAATCACTGGTCAATAACATCTCTTAATATCAATGGACTCAGTTCGCCAATAAAAAGACACAGGCTAACATAATGAATCCAAAGAGAATCCATCCTTCTGCTGCATACAAGAAACATATGTCAACTTCAAAGACAGACATTACCTCAGAGTAAAGGGTTGGAGGGAAAAATCCATCAAATGGACCTAAGAAACAATGTAGTGTAGCTATCTAATATCTAACAAAATAGATTCAAACTAAAATTAATCAAAAGAGATGGAGAAAGACATTTCATCACAGGAAAAATCCATCAAGATAAAGTCTCAATTCTGAAAATTTATGCCCCAAATATAAGGGTACCCACATTTGTAAAAAGAAACATTACTAAAGTTTAAATCACACATCAAACCTCACACATTAATAGTGGGAGACCTCAATACCCCACTATCACCAATGGACAGGTCTGCCAGACAAAACCTAACAGAGATACAAGGCAACAAACAGTTGTTATGACTCAAATGGATTTTAAAAAAATCAAACACATACTCTGTCATAAAGCAAATCTCAACAGACACAAAAAAATGGAATAACCCCTTATATCTTATCAGACCACCATGGGCTAAAGTTAGAGTTCAACAACACAAACTACAGAAAACCTACAAACTCATGGAAACTGATCAACTCTCAATTGAACCACTACTTGGTCAAGGAAGAAATAAAGAAAGAAATGAAAGACTTCCTAGAATTCAATAAAATCAAAAGCAAAACATACCTAAACTTATGGAACACAATGAAAGAAGTGCTAAGGGGAAAGTTCATAGCACTAAGTGCCCACATAAAGATTTGGAGAAATCTCACACAAGCGGCTTAGCAGCATGTCTGAAAGCTTTATAACAAAAAGAAGCAAACTGACCAAGGAGAAGTAGATGTC
>NW_004949101.1:2071157-2071715 GCF_000317375.1 Microtus ochrogaster | reverse complement strand
TTGGCCCAACAGATGGATCCACTCTACCATGACCAATGGTCAGAATATTCAGGCATACTTCCGTTCCTTCTTTTGAAATAGGAAGTTTGACCTTGGGAGTGTGGCTGCCTTCAGGATAATTGGTCTAGGGTGGGTTCACTGCCTAAACAACAGAATGCTAATAACTTGATATCTTAAAGTATTGAAGCAAGTAACTGTTCTATTTGCCCTTTGGGTTTTTTGTTATTGTTATTTTTAATGTTTTATATTGATTTTTATTGAGCTATATATTTTTCTCTCCTCCCCCCCTGCCTCTTCCCTCCCCTTCAACTCTCCCCCAAGGTCCACATGCTTCCAATTTATTCAGAAGATCTTGTCTTTTTCTACTTCCCATGTAGATTAGATCTATGTATGTCTCTCTTAGGGTCCTCATTGTTGTCTAAGTTTTCTGGGATTGTGATTTGTGGGCTGGTTTTCTTTGTTTTATGTTTAAAAACCACTTATGAGTGAGTACATGTGATAATTGTCTTTCTGTGTCTGGGTTACCTCACTCAAAATGATGTTTTCTAGCTCCATCGG
>NW_004949101.1:2057406-2070107 GCF_000317375.1 Microtus ochrogaster | reverse complement strand
TAAATAATGAATAAATAAAATAAATAAAAAGTTTGGTATTGGTATAAAAATAGACTCATGGATAATGGAATCGAATCAAATACCCTGATATAAATCCACATACTTATGAAACCTAAATTTTGACCCAAAAAAGCCAAAAATAAACAATGGAAAAAAGAAAGCATCTTCAACAAATGGTGCTGGCATAGCTGGATGCCAACTTGTAGAAGAATGAAAATAGATCCATATTTGTCTCTCTGCCTAAAACTCAATCCTAAGTAGTTCAAAGACCTCAACATAAATCCAGGTACACTGAAGCTGATAGGAGAGAAAGTGAAGTAGTCGTGAATGCATGACACAAGACACTACTTCTTGAATATAATAACAGTAGCACAGACACTGAGATCAGTAATTAATAAATGGGACCTCCTGAAACTGAAAAGCTTATATAAGTCAAGGATACTGTCAATAAGAAAAAACAGCAGTCTACAGACTGAGAAAAGATCTTTACCAACCTTACACATAACAGAGTACTGATATCCAAAATATATAAAGAACTCAAGAAATTTGACATTAAAATACCAAATAATCTCATTAAAAATGGGGTACAGATTTAAACAGAAAACTCTCAACGGAAGAGTTTTAAATGACTGAGATACACTTAAAGAAATTTGCAAAATCCTTTGCGATCAGGAAAATGAAAATCAAAATAACTCTGAGATACCACCTTACACCTGTCAGAATTACTAAGATGAAAAATACTAAGGGCATATTATACTGGAAAGAATGTAGAGTAAGGGGAACACTCCTCCACTGCTGGTAGAAGTACAAAATGATACAGCCACTTTGGAAATCAGCATGGCAGTTTCTCAGAAAATTGGGAATCAATCGACCAGCTACCACTGTTGGGCGTTTACCCAAAGTATTTCAACCATACCACAAGGACATTTGTTCAACTCTGTTCTTAGCAACATTGTAATAGCCAGAACCTGGAAACAACCTAGATTACCCTCCAACATAGAATGGATAAACAAAATGTGGTATAGCTCCACAATCGAGTATTACTCAGAAAAAGAAAGAAAGAAAAAGGAAAAAGAAATTTCCAGGCAAATGGTAACCCAGACCCAGACAGACACAGCATGTGCTCAATTATAAGTGGATATTAGATATAAAGCAAAGGATAACTAACCATGCTTCAATCCACAACCCCAGAAAAGCTAGGTAACAAGGAGGACCCAAAGAGGGATGCATAGATCTCCCTGAGAAGAGGAAATAATGAGGAATAGTGGGTAAACTGGGGTCAGGAGAGTAGAGGGGAGGAGATGGGGGATGAGAACATGAGAGATCAGAATGGTGGAGTTGGAGGCAGGACCAAAGGGGAGAGTAGTGAAAGAAATATCTTGATAGGGAAAGCCATTTTGGAGTTAGGGAGAAACCTGGTGCCAGGGAAACTCCTTGAAACCCATAGGGATGACCCCAACTAAGACTCCTAGCAATAGTGGAGAAGGTGCCTGAACTAGCCTTCATCTGAGATCACATTGGCGACTACCCTGTTGCTGGAGAACCTTCATCCAGTGCCTGATGGAGGCAAATGAAGAGATCCACAGCCAGGCCCTGGGCTGAGCCAGTTGAAGAGAGGAGGAGGGATTACATGAGCAAGGAGGGGGGTGGTCAAGATCATGATGGAAAGACCCACAGATAGAGCTGATCTGAGCTTGTAGGAGTGCATGGACTTTGGAACATCAGTTAGGGTGTAGTCATGGGACTGACCTGGGTTCTCTGCATCCGAGTGACAGTGTATGGCTTGGTCTTTTGTGGGGCCCCTAGTGGTAGGATCAGGACTTGTTCCTGATACATGCATGAGTTGGCTCTTTGGAGCCTGTTCCATATGGTGGGATGCTTTGTTCAACCTTGATGCAGAGGGGGAGAAGCTTGGTCCTGCCTCAATTTAGTGTGTCAGGCTTTGTTGACTCCCAAGGGAGACCTTATCCCATCTGAATGGAGATGGATAAGGCGGGGGGGGAAGAACTATGGTTGATATGTAAAACAAGTAAAGAAAGAAAGAAATTAAAATTGAACACATCATCCTAATGTAGAAATTTCCCTCCTTCACCTTTGTACAGCTACATGCCATTTTCCTACATGCCAAGTTTGTTTCCTCTATCCAGAGGCAATCCTTTGTCCCTCTGGGCAAATGTCCCTTCCCCTTCCCCCTTCTCTCGTGTAGCCCATCTCCTTTACCACCACATCCTATCCCATTCTAACACAGACCTCCCCTCCTTCTTTTCTTAAAAATTACACCTGCAAGGTCACTTGCTGCTGTGTTCTGCCTGAGTCCGAAAGCAGCCACTTGAACTTCTCTTCCCCCACTTATTAAAGGACCTCTCTGTAAAAAAGGGGGTTGGGATGTGGCTTGTGCCTAATCCAGGGTCTAGAAGGAAGCCCCCGCTTTTGGGGTCACCTTCACTTATGTCCCAGCATAGACCATGTATTTGTTTCCATCTGCTACTGGGGTCCCTTCCATAGAAAACCAATACTGAAGCTTTAGCCTAATTGGACAAACTGGAAGCTACGTGCAAGAGAAGAGAGATAATTGCTTGTGGCTAAGGGCGTCAGAAAATGTTAACCTTGCCCACCTGAGTGTGTGGTACTTCTACAAGATTCTCTTTTAAAAAGTTCAAGTCCTGGGCTGGAGAGATGGCTCAGCGGTTAAGAGCATTGCCTGCTCTTCCAAAGGTCCTGAGTTCAATTCCCAGCAACCACATGGTGGCTCACAACCATCTGTAATGAGGTCTGGTGCCCTCTTCTGGCCTTCAGGCATACACGCAGAAAGAATATTGTATACAAAATAAATAAATAAATATTAAAAAAAAGTTCAAGTCCTCAATTCTTTATTTTTTCCCCTTTCTTCCAATAACCATGACTTTTTGTTGACTGCCCTCCTAAAACTCCTTCCATTCCACCAATTTGACTCTCTTCCAATTGCTGATGTCTTTATCTTGCCCTGGCCATTCCAAAGAGCTTCAGCAGTTGGTGGAAGACAGAACTTGAATCTGTTTTGATTATGTACTTTAAACAATTGTTCACTTCACAGCTAAAAGAGTCAAACACCATGGATGCACGTGAACTCTGCAGAACACAGATAACACTTTCCAGAAGCTGAGAGCTAAAATGTGAGAGCTTGGTTTGAGGCTCATGATGTGAAATGCCCAAACAATCAATAAAAAAAAAGTTAGTTTTTTTGTTTGTTTGTTTGCTTTTAAAGAAGAGTCTGGAACTATTGAGACTCAATCAAAGGCATGGAGGAAGGGCGCTGGAGGAGTTGAAGTTCAGGTCCCCACAGAAGATGGACTGGTATTTCCCAGCTAGATGAGGTAAGATCTCAAAGTGCTATGACAGCAGCAGATTGTGTTCATGGGACTAGCTAGCACTGCTGCCAAAGCAAAGCTGAGGAACGCTGCTAAGAACAGGAAGTGATCAAAAACCGGAACTACTTGGAAACCCGGGTTTCCATGATGTTCATGTGAACAGCGAGCCAACTGAAAGTCCTAGGTTCTTTCTCTCACCAACCTCGCAGCTTCTTCGAGTGCCCAACACTGTCAGAACATAAAAGTAACTCTACCTTCTTCGGAACAATTGGTAAGGGGTTTTAGTTGATTTTTATTTTCGTTTTTGGGATGACCTTATTCTATTATCCAGTTGTCCTCAGATTCCTGGGTTCCAGGAAGCTCCTGTTTTCTCAGTACCTCGGACAAGGGGCACTCACCATTATACGGGCACGTTGTCCCTGTTTTTTTTTTTTTTTCCATTGAGTGTGGTGAGACCCAGAAATGCTGGTCTTCACTCTAAGACCAGAGAGCAAGTCATTTGAACAGGTGTAGAGAAGCCTCGCTTCCTAGTTTCCTAGGAGATGCTGCTGCTGCCAGGTTCGCAGTAGCTAGGAAACTGGGGTGAGCTGAACTCAGTGTGCCTGACTCCTGAGCCAAATGCCTCATTTGCATATCTGTCTGCCCGGCTAGGCTGCGGGCCATGAGGGAATAGCCCACCCCAGATCAGACGTTGTTCTCCTGAACCGGGGACTGGAGGTGTTCGCAGGCCCCAGTTCATCTGGGAGATGTATAACTGTGCAGCAATCCCTAGGCTGCCATTAGTGCTTTATCTGAAAAGGCCAAACACCTCCCGCCCTGTAAATTACATCTCATTTCTTTAAAAAATGTGTGTGGTTGGAGAAGGGGCAGAGGGATGGAAGGGAGGGGAGCTGGGAAGGGGAGCAGCCAGGAAGGGTAAATAGATAAAATAAATGGGCTTGGTGCATGCCTTTTGACCATTTTGCTTTACTCTATTGATTTGGACTTTTCCCTCTACCCCGGGAGCAATCAATTTTTCAGCGGATAGGCAGAATACAATAATTTCAAGCAAACTCTTCAAATGGGTTGTCATTAATTTGCCTTTTGGCGGTCCTTGTTCACTGGGAGTAAGACGTGTTTCGCTTTCTCCAAACACTATTGGAGGGAGACTCTGGGGATTTGCGGGGGCCGATTGGCGCAGGCAAGCAAGAGCAGACCCGGGAGGGGCGGGGAGAGTTGGTGCCGACTAATGAAGGCGCAGTGTTTGCTCTTCCTTTAGGAGTCACTTATTACTGCTAATTGGGAGGGATAGTTCAAATAAGCACAGAGGAGCAGTTGTCACACGAGCGTGACATGGTTTTAAAGAGGTCTCCCCGACTCCCTGAACTGCCGAGGAAGGCTGGCTGGGCGCCTGGGCTTCGAAGCCACCATAGAGTGGAAGCTTTGTCAGGGCGCCCCATAGAAGTCAGCAGTCTTAAGAAACCTGGGTTTGGCAAGGCATCGCAGGGAATCTCAGACAGACACGCAGCTGCCTGGGGCACTTAGAAAGTCAACAGCTGACGGAAGGGGAGGACGCTGAGCTTGGCTGTAAATGGACTTGAAGATGTGATTGGAATTAATTTGAAGAACATAGTTAGAGGCTGTTTTCTTTAAAGGGCCTAATTGGTTTGAAGAACATTCATTTGTATGAGTGCTAAAATATTAATAACCCAACATACATCTTCTAGGGTTCTGCCACTTTATCTTTTGCTTATTTCCTCTCCGAGAAGACATTAATTTCCTCTGAGTCCTATTAAACAGATATGAGTGACTGCACCATGCTGGTCCCAAACTATGACCAGTGTTTCCAAATTATTCAATCACATGTATGACAACTAATGAGTTGTTAGTGATCACTGTCAAAAGTCACCTGGATTTTCCTGATGTCTGCAAGTAAAGAATCACAATGCCCCCCCCCCAATTCTTTATTTTTTCAAAGGAGTGAAGAGTTTACAACAAACCAGGAACTGCATTAGACAGAAGAAACACAACTGTGAACAGAGTGAAGTCCTTGCCATGAGTGTCTGTTCCCATGAAAAGAGGACACTGACGACCACGCAGGTGATGACCAAGGCCATTACATGTGAGGACAGTGAAGCAGGGCCTTGCGTGTTCATGCCAGCTTTTCTCTTGGTCTTTTTACACTTCTGTCCTTGCCCTTTTGGAAAACAAGCTAATCCCATGCTGACTACAGGCACATGGTGGATGGAGCTTGTACTGCTGAGCTAATCCTGGTTAAGGCTTAGCGTCTCAGTTTTAGATGCATAAAATATCTGCCTTGAGATGTAGTCCTATCCTAAGGGCACGTGTCAGAGGTTCTGGTGACACGTCATTGTCAAGAGAGAAAACATATCACAAGTGTTTGGTGACAAGCCATGGTGCCTTCCATATGGCACCGTTCTATGACCTCCAGATTTCCTTAAATGTCATTGGACACCCATGATCTAGCCTACCTAAAAAGTAAGCATGAAACCAAAGCTCCAGTCTAAAATATACAGGGAGTTCAAGGCTATGGAATACACAGTGGGCTGAGAGTTCTTTGGCGATTGAGATGAGGAGCTGGGAGGGACTGAGGTGGCTGGGAGTGGAGTCTGGCTTTCACATTGGTCTGTCTTGACTCACAGTAACTTACACTTTATACACAGGGATATATATCACCACCATCATATCCACACATATGCCACTGTGCAATTATAGATGGTAGTAACTTGAAAGGGAAAGAAAAAGTCCTCCCTCTTTTTCCACACAACAGAAACTTCATTATCTCTTTGTGACACCCAGGGACCATATAGAACAAGGTTATGAATTTGGATATATTTCCAAGAAGGTGACATACCTTCCCCCAGTGAAGACAGTAGACCTGAAGAAGTAATCTTGCTTTATGAAATGGGTACGGAATCACTCCTGTGAACCTTTACTTTGTTCTAAATTTAAGTAGGGATATTGAACTGTGAAATCAGACGAGTGAGTGGAAATCAGATGCTTTACTGGAAGAATGCTCAGTGAGAAATTAGGTTTAGGTTTCTCAGCTTGGAAAATAGGAAATTATTTGCTGAGCAGTACATCCCGCATGGGATTTCCCGTGACATATTAAGAATGAATTTGTTGTTCATTGTACCTTCCAAGAGACTTCACCATAGGACGCACAATGTCCCCTTCACTTCTGCATGAATGTGTTCAGTTCTTTTCTCCACATCTGTAACTCATTTATTTTGCCCCAAGACATCTGCAGGGGCCATCAACCTGTGATGGAGGCAGGGGAACTGGCAAGCATGCATGGCCTCCTCTCAGACTGTTATGCCTCTCTGTCAGGACTGGCTTGGTTGGCATCAAGAGGAGAACTTGCCTTCATACCGGATGATCAGGGCAGGCAGACTGATTAAGAACTTAATTGAGGAGACTTTTTTTTTTTTTTTTTTTTTGGTTTTTCGAGACAGGGTTTCTCTGTAGCTTTGGAGCCTGACTTTTAAAACTTCTGGGAAAATCAATTTGTGTTGCTAAAATGAATCCCACAAGAAAATATTTGATTCAGTTCTTGGTGAGATTTCATTCTTTTTTTCTGCTTCAAGACAGGGTTTCTCTGAACAGCTCTGGTTGCACTGGAACTCACTCTGTAGACCAGGCTGACTTCAAACTCACAGAGATCTGCCTGCCATGTCTCCCCAGTGCTGGGATAAAGGCATGCACCCCCACACCCAGCAGAATTTTATTCTTAAAGGGCCTTCACAGAGTATGTCTTCTTGTGGGCAGAAAAAAGTGTGTGTGTGTGTGTGTGTGTGTGTGTGTGTGTGCGCACATAGATTTTTAACATGGTAATTTTATTGTTCTAAAATAAGTCTATGTGACAGTTCTTTGTATTGGTCAGAAAAAGCCCTTGAGAATTTGCTACCTGCAAACACTGGGAGTGTATACCAGCAGCATCTGGGTAGTTGCAAATTCAAACTTTTGATAAGAATGAGGTGAATGAAGGAAGTCTGCACATCTAAATCACAGATGAACTGTAGGGCTGGACCATATGAGGAACAATGATGAGACACAGGATGTAGACTCCATAAAAGCCTCTCTTTCTTTGGCCTAAAATACCATTGTAAGACTTTTCTGGCTATGGTCATCACTGTACTTTCAGGGCAGCCTTGCTTAACATGTGTAAGCAGGGACTGCTTGTTCTTTTCCCAGCTGCCCAGACCCGAATAATCACACAGAAGCTATATTAATTACAACACTGTTTGGCCAATAACTTAGGCATATTTCTGGCTAACTCTTATATCTTAAATTAACGCATTTCTATTAATCTGTGTAGCACCATGAGGCTGTGGCCTGCTGGTAAATTTCTGGTGTCTCTCTCTCCTTCACCAACTACATGGCATCTTCCTGACTCTGCCTACCCTCTCCATATATCTCTTCCAGTCTGGCTATATTCTGCCCTGCCATAGGCCAAAGCAGCTTCTTTATAAATCAATGATAATAATGCACATTCACAGAATACAGATAGAAATCCCACATCATCTCCCCCTTTTCTGTCTAAATAAAAAGGATGGTTTTAACTTTAACATAGCAAAATTACATATACCAACAGTTATTAAGTATGAATTATAGTTACAATATTTAGTCCATTTACATTTGGCAAATTAAGGAAAATACTTTATCATCTATCCTATCTTTGTGAGTCTAAAGTTTTATATCTAATTTATCTTTTATCATACCTAAGGGAAACTATAATTATAATGATTTTTTAACAAAGACCCTAGAAGGATATAATATTACCTAAAGAAACAGGAAGTATATTGTAAGCAACTTCCAAAGTTCTAGAAATGACAGAGACATCTTGTTGCCTGGACATGCAACCAAAGTTGTTTTTTTTTTTTTTTTTTTGTTACATTAGGGCATCCATATTCACCCTATAGGCACATAGTATTTGACAGACTTTTCTGTGGAGCAGGAAATTTGAAAGATTGTTTCACCTATGTCAGCAGTTTTTCAGTCACTTTTTTCTGTGTCCTGCAGTATGTCTGGCAGATTCTTTCATGAAGCAGGAACCTTGAAGGATTAACTCATCTTCTTTTGGAAATTTTAGCAGTCATTTTTCTGTGTGTCCTGCATGTCCAGTTTATATAGCATACCATCAAGCAGTCCAGGCAAGAACAGTTTCTTGCCTAGATGGTTAGCCTTGTCACATTGAAGGCAAATTCCATGAAGAGTTTCTTCAATGCCCATCAACCTCTCTGAAGTATTTGGTGCTGCCAGAAGCAGACATGTCTCACTGTCAAGAAAAATCTAAGTTCTTGAAACCTTTTAAATGTCATATTCTGTAGGTCTTTGAAGTGTTGAAGATTATCTAACTGAAATATATCTCTTTATATCTAGAAAAATCTAACTAACATGACTACAAGTTTGACTATTAAAAATTACTATTAATCTATAATTTTAACTATACATTACATTTTTAAATGAGCTGCACAAATACAATACCTTAAACAAGAGTAGAAATATACATAAAAACAAAATCGGCCTTAAATTTATGTCAATAAATCAAGAGCCATACCAATGCAAAGTATTCATCTCTGTATCATATCCCCTTATTTGTTTATTTATTTATCTATTTATTGAAAAAAGATATATAGAGAAAGTAGGCAGAGTTAGGGAGATGACATGTACCTGCTGAAGGAAAGAGATGCCAAAACCTTACCAATAGGCTACAGCCTAATGGCGATACACAGATTAGTAAAAATGGGTTAATTTAAGATCTAAGAGTTAGCCAGGAATATGTCTCAGCTATTGGACAAACAGTGTTGTAATTAATATAGTTTTTGTATGATTATTCAGGTCTGGGTGGCCAGAAAACAAACAAGCAGTCACCACCTTCAAACCCATAAAGCCTTCAGTAAGGGGAAGTCCCTAGAGTTGCTAAGGGTGGACATCTCCAGTAATTCTGGTAGTAGCAGAAGAGCATAGAAAGTGACATTTCCTTGTGGAACTTAGGAAGGGATGGTCAAAGACTGACTTGGCCTGTGATATAATTTTAACCAGGGCCTGGCCTTCTGAGAACCCAAGAAAGGCTCTAAATAGCAGAGGAGAAGAGAGTCATGTCATGGGAGTTGTCCCCAACGAAGCTGAATTCTTGCAGGCTTTTGGAGAGCACATACAAAGGGGTGGGGAGGAGAAAGGGTGAAACGGAGGCATAAAAGGAAAGTGGAGATGGGGCGGGCTAGAGAAATGATTATGATGGAGTCAATGGAAATCCTAGAGGAGAATGCTGCACTCTGGGGAATCAAGAGGTGAGACCGTGAGTTTGGTCCACACGGTGGCTAGTGTGTCATTGGCTTACAGCCAATCTGATGCAGTAATGGTGTGTGGTAGTAATAGCTGAAGTCTTTTACTTGATAGCCAGGCGCTTTTTCTAGCCCCAGGAGAGGAATCACATACTTCTAAGCCAGAAACCAGATGTATTAATATTGGCCTATTAGGAATAGGAAGGCAGGAAGAGGGGAGGCAATGCTCATGCTATGTGACAGAAAGATTCAGGAACAAAAACTGGGGAGCTTTCCTGCTCCAAGCGAGTACCCAGGGAGGGAAAGGCAGTGCAGAGTGGGGCTAAGAAATGGGGAAAGAAAACCAGGGAAGGCTTGTTTTTCATAAGCCATAATGGGGGGTTTTCAAAGAGTGTGTTCATTTACTCATTCAACAGGTACTGATCAAACATCCAGGATATGCCAGCTACTGTTCTATACATTTGGAAAACATCCATGCACCACACAAAGAGCTCTGTCTCCACTGTTATTGTATTTCTTGGGAGGAAGAAAAACAACAAACAATAAACAGAAATAAGGCACAGATCTCTAAGGGGTAGTACTCATCAAAGGAAAAGACGTATAGAGATTACAGAGAACTGGGGTTAAATTATAATTTAGCATGTTGATAAATAAAAGTCAAGGCAACATCAAGTTTCTCTCTATTCCTTTATGATTCCTATTAATAACTTAGGACACACAAAGTATAGGAAGAGTAAAAGACCCATTGAGAAGATGGAATGCTGTATAGAAAGTCTCTATAGCAATCCAAGCAGAAAAGGGCAGAAACACAATGTAAGCCTGCCACTGAGCCAGGCGCGGTGGTTCAGATTTGTGATCCCAGCATCTGCTTTGTGCTTACATTGTCATTTTTATTTTTTAAGGTTTATTTTATTTCAACAGGGGGTAATTACAGTGTATATCAGTTACACCGCACATTCATCATTTTTCTCGGTAGAAGTCCTGTTAATTGTTCTATGTATGAAGTCACAAGTTTGCCACAAATAAAGTTGACTTTTCATAGATCCCTAAATGGACAATACCGTATGAGGTCTAAACTTTTCAATTTTTCTGAGATTGCCTTGATTTACAATGTAATATTTCTTGTGCTGGGATTGGTGGCACATGCACTGGGCAGGCAGAGGCAGGTGCAGGTGGATCTCTGTGAGTTTGAGGCTAGGTTGGTCTACACAGTGAACTCCAGGCCAGCTAGGATTCTATAGTGAGGACCTGTCTCAGAAAAGAAAGGAGGGAGGGAGGGAGAGAAGGAAAGAGGAAGACAAGGAGAAAGGAGGAAGCAAGTATAGTTTCTCGTTTGTTCTCCATAGCAGATGAGAATTCCCTTAGTTCTTGCTTGTAAAGCAAATTATATTTGGTTACAGGAATGTTTTGATCTCTGTTTTGTGACTCTCAGGGTATTTATATTTAGTCAAAAGGTGAAACATGACTGCTTTGTAATGTTGCTATTTCCTGGAAGAAAAGGAAAGAAAGCTACTCTAAGCAGCATTACCAAACTCAGTGTCTCTTGATCTGTCACTCACACAAAGAATTAGCCTAGAAATTGGTTAATGGTCAGTTGTGACCAGGTGTCACATATGCCCTTGGCACATGTGTGATGTATGCATGTATTTTTTGCCTTTTACGAACCCTCAAGAATATTTGAGTGTCTCTATTTTTTTGCTTTGGAAATAACCCCAAAGATTAACAAACATCTCCAGGGGCTGAGGTCAGTTCTCAGACTCATCTATCTCAAGTTCCTGCAACTTTTTTCCTTTTTTTTTTTTCTATTAGAGTCTTTATTTTATATGATAGTAGGGCTTTGCTCGGTAACATTTGTGATGGTTCCATCTGTATGCAGTTTAGTTGTCGAGAGTATAGGCTAAGACCAGCCAGAGCTCAGAGCTATATTTCTAAATGGGCTTCCACTCCATTTTTGACTTCTGTTTTTATAGCCATTTCCCTCATGGAGTGCTTAGACAAACACAGAATAATCTTGATTTAGCGTTGCCATAATGCTACATGGGCAGTCTGAGCCTAGCTCTTGTGGAGTACATCATGTCTAAGTTCATATAAGTCGAGCCCTCTCCTCCTTTTGCAAGTGTCATTGTCTCCACTCGTGATCATCCACCATTATAACACCCCATGCTATCCCAGCTACAACAAGCAGAACTGCGCAGTTAGAGATCTAGAAGATGCACATGTTGCCACTTTGGCTTCCCTTCTCTGTGCTCTCTGCCTCCTACTGTGTTCAGTATTGCCCACAGGCCCTTTCAAAGTTCCCGATGGATGAATATTCACTTTCATCCACATCGTGGCCCCAAATGTACAGGTGAGTTTTTCTTTATACTTAGCACCAGCAGAGCTGACTATGCTGTAAAACTGGCTTACCTACCAAGGGGAAGAAAGGCAAAGTGACTGAAGGGAGAAAGTAAAGTTTTAACCCAGCAGATTCTTGCTGGGGGTGGGGAAGAGGAGCACAAGGTGGCTTACAGTGTCCTCAAATCCGGTCCAAGTGCCCAGGAACTGGTCTAGATCCACCATCTAGACTCTAAATAGTAGTACATCATCGCTTCCTTGCTTCTCGGCACTTCCCTCCTCAGATACCAGTTTGGGAAAGCATCATCTGCATGACAGATGTGTTAGTGGCTTTTGCAACGCTGTGACAAACAGCCTGACAGAACCCTAAGGGAGGAAAGTTTGAGCTAGGCTCACAGCTTCAGAATGTTTCAGTCCATCCTGGAAAGCATGCAGGAGCAGCTCAGGTCATGGTGGTGGCAGCGTGTGGCAGTGGCTGTTCACATCACAGCAGACCAGGAAGCACCAAGTGTCACAGGGGCATGGTAACAGCCCTCAAAGTCTTCTCTAGTGACTTCCTTCTTCCAGCTAGCCACCTCTCCTAAAGACCTAACAAAAGAAGTCCCTCTGCTGGGGACCAAGCATTCAAACAGTGAGCCTGTAGGGTAATATTTAATGGATAGGAGATTTATTTTAGTTTTTATTATGTGTGTGTGTGTGTGTGTGTGTGTGTGTGTGTGTGTGTGTGTGTGTG
>NW_004949101.1:2048672-2056010 GCF_000317375.1 Microtus ochrogaster | reverse complement strand
ATCCATTGCTGGTGGGAATGCAAACTTGTGCAACCACTCTGGAAAGCAGTGTGGCGGTTTCTCAGGAAATTCGGGATCAACCTACCCCTGGTATGAATATTCTATATCCACAATGTCCAATACAGCAGCCATCAGGTCACATGGCTCCTAAGCATTTGAAATGTGACTCCTGTGACTAAAAACCTAAGTTTGTATTTGTTTAATATTAATTGGTTTTAAATTCAATTTTAATAGGCACATGTGACTTGTGGTTACCATTTTGGGCTGTGCAAGATTAGCAAAATGGTTTGACAATGCACAGAATAACCAAAGAGCCATACTTTCTCTTTTAATTAAAAACATTATTAATGTGTGTGATCTTATGTGTGTGTGTGTGTGTGTGAATGTGTGTATGCATACTCACGTGTGTGAGTGTACATGCCATGGCATGTATGTAGAAGGCAACTTTGTGTAGTATGTTCTCTCCTTCCACCCTTACCTGGGTTCTAGGGATCGATCACCAGGCTTCTCAGGCAAGCTCATATCCCCATTGAACCATCTCACTGGTCCAAGACTTTTGCTTTCTTGAAGCTTATATTCTATGATTTTTAAAAAGGGACAGGAACAGACAAAAGTAAAATGTGTGGTCAGATAGGAAAGGGCACATGAGGGGGAAAAAAAAGAAGCCAGATTGGAGTTAGGAAAGGTCAGAATTCTAGCCAGAGTGCTGTGCTTAGTGATCTCTCGCCCAGTCAGGTCCTGGGAAGGCAGAGCTCTGAGGCTCTAGTTTAGCACTGACTGCAAGCAAACTGTAGGGTCCCGCACGCGCGGAGTTTGAGTCATCTGTGAATCAGGTGTCTGATTTGGATGATTGCTTTTATCCTTCTCAGCTCTGTACTCTGAATGCACCACTTCTCACTTGCTCCGATAATGAGGAATAATGTGTGTCTTAATGGAGCTTCTCCATTAAAAGGTTTTGGGAATAATATATAAAATTAATGGTTTACAAGAATAGTTTTAGACACTTGAAAACATAGCTAACCTAAAGACCTTCGATGCACCATGAATACATTCACTCCCTGACTAAAAATGAATCCCAAAATTGGTTTTGATTTTTATTTAAAATTCAAATGTCTGATGTCCTTAAATTGAACAAATGATATTTTAAAATATCTCTATCAGCCTCCGGCATCTGCAGATTGTGATTTGCATTTTGAAATTGGCTGCTTGAAATGAAGGAGACTGAGCGCTGTCATTCTTCTTCCTCCCTCCTGTTTTTTAATGAAAAGCGAGAGGTCAACCCTTTGTCCTTAAATTAGTTCCCATAAAAATCTTTTTGTACTTTGCAGCTTGTTATGATGTCTTGAGACTGAAGGAAACGTTGCCATTAATTACGTCTTTGTCGAATATGGATATCTATTCAGAGTTAGTTGAACAGTTTCAAACAATATTAGCAGCCAGCGACACTCCGGCTAGCTCTGGGCTGGTGATCACGACTATTTTTCTCTTTTTTTTTTTTTCTCCCTTTTCTTTTTCTCTTTAATTTTTTTAAATAGCTGCGAGAATGCTGTTCGGCGAGTGCGTATTATCTAATATATTCAGCTTTCGGCTGCTACTTTTTCCAGATGAAGATGAGCTTAATTGAGGTTGTCCTTTTAAGTTTGTAGAGCCCTTCAGCATCTCACACAAAAGCATGTAGAGGCTTTTCATTTGTCTTGAGTATGTTTCAGATGTACAAATATTATTTACTTTAAGCTCCAAATCAAAAGGTGTGCTGTAACCATGTTAAATAAAACATTACTCAAGACTGAAATACATACATATATATATATTGAAAGCAAGCCTTTCCCCCTTATTATCAAAATTATTTATGTGACAGGAACCCAGTGAATTTTAGTGCTTATACTGGGGGAACTGTTTGACAACACAGCCCAAGCTAGCAAGCAAGCACTTAATAAAGCAATTTATTCCCAGTTCCCTGAAGATAAATATTACAAATCTACCATGCAGCTAAGCTGTGAAGTTAGTCCCCTGTTTCACTATCCTGGCGCATGAATAAGATGAGTCTAAAACTTAACCCTGGAGAAGCAAAGCGTTCATTGGTGAAATGGACCCTAGTGTACATCTATGGTGGGGGTTGGGGGACAAAGAGATAAGGATGTCACTCTACTCACACCTGTTTGTAGGATGAGGGTTGGGAAGGCAGATGAAGGGATTCTGTTCTATGAGCATCTAAATCAAAATATTAGAAATTATTCTTCATCCTGGGCAATGTGGAAAAAACTGGAAAATAGGATAAGATCTTGTTGTTTTTAATAATATCAACTAAGAGCCCGTAAGTATTGCACTAAAAAAAAAAAAAAAAGCAGATTAACTGACTTAGGAATGAAATTTTCAAACAGTCCAGTGGATGAAAATTATTCCCTATTATAAAGAAAACAAAGGGTATAGGACTTATTGTTCTTCTGACGAGGGTCTTGTGTATCTTTAAAATATTTTGTATGGATTTTTCCTTCCTTTCATTTTCTTCTATCTCCTTCACCGAGTATGGAGCCAGTGCCGTTTGTTGTTAAGCATTCCCTGGGAAGAGGCGCTAACCTTGTATTGCTTTTAAGTATAATGTACATTTTTTCATTTTAAATGGGGGCTCATAATGACATTGTGTAGAAGGGATTCCAAGCCTCCCTGGTTATCACCATGTCTCCTTGAGCTGCGCTTCTGGAAAAAAAAATGCGAAGAAGGTAGCTCTCTGGAATGAATAAATTCTGTAGCCTGCCTGTAATTATTTATTAAAATAGATTAAAGAAATAGACTAAAAAGGAACCTGCCACCCGTGTTCGAGAGAACATAATAAGAGTACACAGAAAGGGAAAATTAACACCAAGGAAGAAAGAATGCAAGATATGTGTGTTCAATAATATAGCCATCTCTGCATTGTTGGCTCACAGGCAGACACACTCCTGGGTTTTTCATTTGCCAGGGTGGGCTGTGCTAATGAAAATGTGGGTCACTAATACGGATGTGTATGTCTCTAATTAACATTAGAATTGAGTGGTAAACACAACCAGGAGAGAATTCAAGAGAGAAATGCGCTAAAAGAAACCAGTGTATCAGGGGGGAGGGGAAGGAGGCGGGTTCCAAAGAAGAACCCGTCAGCCCTTCTTCAGATGGGTTTAATTTTGTCACTTGAGTCAAAATTGGAAACCCGTTTTCTAGTACAATTGCTTCTGTGTTTAGTGGGTGTTGCAGACTCTTTATTACAGGGGAATTTTATAAACCGGGCACCTCATCATCAAGCCATCGTGGGGGTCAACTTCCCACTTGTGCTTTTGGCTCTAAAGCAAGTACTTTTATAGCATCTTCTGCTACCTAAGATTCACCGTAGGTTCTGAGCCTTCAGACTTAATCCCTTACCAAAGTACTCATTTGTCTCTTCGTCTTTAAATCACTACTTTCTGTTAACTTTCATCAGATGCCCCAGAGTTCTTTAACATAGCATCACGATAAACATAGGTCTGTGTTGATTCTGGGTTTGTTTTCTTGTTACTGTGGTGCCTGTTTGTCATGCTTGGGCATGGGTACAGTAGGAAAGGGGAGAGAAAATCCTCTGTTGCAGAAGCGGATGTTATTTATGTAATACCAAAATACTAAATACACCCTTGGTTACCTTAAAATAGTTTAAACTGTATTTAAATCATATTTAGTTAAAGAAAACAAAAAAAACCTGCCACCTATTTTTTTTAAAAAAAAGAAGAAAAACTAACATCTATTTTCATTGTTTTATTTCAATTTTCCCATGATATTTGGATAGAATGTTATGCCATGATGTTATGTAATGAAAAACAGAATACAATTGCACACATTAAGAGGAAAAAAATGCTTCTTTTAGAAAAATGAACATTTTTGTCTTTCTCTTACATTTTTAAAAACAATTTTAATCAGAAAAAAAACAACATGACTCATTGGAAAAGCTGATATCTTTAAAAACAATTGGCATTTGATTTCCTTTTGTATCCAATCTAACCTACATGCTTTGGAGGCAAAAAAAAAAAAAAAAATGCCTCCACATTCTTTTAGCCACAGAAATACTTGAGAATTTGAGCAAAGCTCAAGTATGATCCTTGTGTTTAATCAATTTAAGGATGACTCTCTTTCTTTGTAAGATTTAATGCTTAGCCCCGAAAACTGTATCGGGAGAAAATCTTCATTTCCAGTGTGCTAGACCTCTCCTTGTTAATTTGTTGGGGGGAAATGCATACAAATGTGTCCGGAGCAAAGCTTTGCCTCCGCTGCACAATCAGCAGCAGGTGTGGAGGGCTTCAGAGCTCTGTGCAGGAAACCCAGAGCTAGTGGCTTGCCCGTTTTGAGGCCCAGAAATGCTGAGAATTCATGAAAATGCACAGCCTGGATTGTCTTCACCGTGGGTCGCCTCGCCACTAAGTTAGCACCAGGGGGACGGTGTTCATTAGCTTCACCCATATTGTGCTTGTGTTTATCTATTACCATCTTAGCAAAGTAAATCATTCCAGTTTTTCCCAAACTCAGTCCCTTCCCCGCCCTCCCAAACCCAACATTTGTTACCCATTAACTGGGAAGCACTCCCGGACAAGGGGAATAGCTTAAATTGAATTTTCCTAATGATTTAGTGAATCCTAGCGGCGCAGTTTTACTTTGTTGTTTAGACTCAAGAAGGCATAAAATCTTCCCCATCTATTTATCACGTAGTTATTTTAATGTAAACATGTGTCCATTTAGATGAAGTGTTTTCATTATTAAGCTAATTCCAACGCGTCTCAGATAGACCAGGAGAAGGGGGCAGAGCTCCGGCTGACAGTACTGAAACCTGCCTCGGCTCAGCCTGCTGTCAGAGACGTCTTCATTAGGTTTTGTCATTCACCGGTGGCAAACGCTGTATAAATGGAATGACGATCAGGCCTGCCTTGATAACTTGTCTTATCTCATTAGTTTTCACATCAAAGTTAATCAGCAATGTGAATTGTAATTGCTAGAGGAGACAATGTGTAGATCGCTGGTCGCCCCCCCCCCCCATGGCATCTTGAAACATCAGCAGGCTGGCTGGAGCAGATAGGCTGGGAAGGAAAATGATGTGGAAGGCATAATAAGCAAGCTGCTCAGAATTAATGAGCTAACCCAATAAGAAAAGAATGGCCAATCAATGTGAGTTGGGCAAATATAATTTAGAAATAATTGCTTGATTGGTTGCCTATAGTAGACTGATTTGACCACACACAAGGATTAAGAATTAAGATGTCAAGGCAAAAAATAATTTGGCAACCGAGGGCATGTAATTTTTTTTTGCCTTCTTTTTATGATTGAAAGAGATGTGTGTTTGATATGCTATTCGCTAGAATGAAAACATTAGACACCCTCTTGTTCTCTTTCTGTTCTCTGCACAATGCAGGCCCATTCAGAACACAATTGGGATACTCCTGAGCAGGACATGAAGAAGGTGGAGGGGGGGGGTGGTTCTGTTTAACAAGGTTTCACTCAAAGGATGAATGGGTTGGTACACAAAGCATTTACCTCTTATTTTGAGCTACAACTTCACCAGGATGGCCCAGCCGTAGATGCAGAGATCTGCAAAATACATCAATTGTCTGTCATAGGTAGGCCCAAAGAGTTCTGCTCACAGCCTTCATGTTCCTAATGCAATTTTTCCCGGCAGCTATTCACCAATTAGCAAAGGGCCCTCGCTGTATTCTTCTGTCTAAACTCTGGGAAGGTTCAGCCAGAAGGTAAATTTGCTTTGATCTACATTACACCTAATTGAGTCACAAGCAATGTCTCTATCCCAACATCAAGAAATGTGAAAATGTTAGATTATTTCACTGGGGATTAAACCTAATTTTCGCGTGTTCTGCATTAACCTATTAGGCTGGCTAATCTGCATTGCTAATGTGGCCGAGGCAGCTGTCACAGCTAAAGAAAAACATGATCATGCAATCCTTGAATGAATGATTCCCAGCCTGATTAGTCTTAGTGAAGTTAGCTGAGCCCTGGTGATAAGGAAGGAAAATTCCCAGGTTGCCAATAGCTTTGAAAATTATCAGACTGTAGGCAAAAATACACCTCATGATTCACAGGCTTCGGTCCAAATGCCGAGTTGAGTGACATTATTTAAGACTGACTAAGGCTAACTCGAATTGTCACTCGCATAAATGTTTGTGTTTATTTTTAAGAGACTGATGTAATGGACGCAGATTTAAATGCTAATAGAAGCCAGCCAGACACATAAAACCCCAGGCGTTGTTACACTGTTGGTCTTTTATTAACACAGATTAAATTGTAATATTTCCTAGATAAATTGGCAGAATCAGAAAGATGCATTGCCCCCCAGGATGCTGGAGAAGAATGACTTCTGCAGGACTTGTGGGCTTCTCATGCATGTAGGGATTTGTTTACAAGCCTACCGTTCTCTTTCGTTATCAATTTTTTTAATGGAAATTAGGGGAAAATATATTCGGAAGCACATGCATTGTTTTCGGCAGCTCTCTGGCCAAAGCGACCTTCTCAGCTTGTCTTGCTTCTTTGCAAGGATTCAGCAGTGCTTTCCCCAGCCCTACACTTTGTTTGCCAAGAGACAGGGTTTGCTTGCACCTTCAGATGTAGAGAATGTTCAGGAGACTTTGGGCTGCTGCAAATAGAGCTTGGGAGTCCATTTAATCCGATTAGCGGTTCTGCACAATGGGCCTGCCCAGCCCATTGTGGACAGAAGCCTTTATTTATTTGTTTCTATTAGCCCGAGAATCAGTTATCAGAAAAGTGGAATTTTGCCCCATCAGATTGCCTAAACAGTCATCAGAAAACAAACGAGGAAATAGTCTAATGTGTCAATATTTATCTTCTGGCCCTAATTGTCCACGGAGAGGACTTGTTGAGTGTGCGAAGTTGGCAGTCCCGGTTTATCTGTAGACTCTTGATTGGTTTTGCCATTGTGCATGCCCCAGAGCAGCTACAGCCTGGGCGATAACATCCAGAGGCCAAGAACACTGGCTAGCAAATAAAGGCATGTTAAGAAGAAAGGGTGGGAGAGGCCGGGAGACCCCCTGAAGGAGGAAGAAGAAGGCAGCCAGTCCCCACCCACTAGCAAGAAGCCATTTGGGACTGGGTTTGAAACACTGGGGAAAGGGAGACCATGCCCTCCACTTCTTCATTTCTTTTCCCAAGAACCTCAGAAAGTTGTGAGGCCCTGTGGGTAGAAACCTCCTCCTTGTTTCTGTTGCCTTCACTTAAACATACTCTGGCACTGCCTCCAGGACAGTGGTAACCAGTGGTTATAAAGCAACTTTCTTTCTTTCTTTCTTTCTTTCTTTCTTTCTTTCTTTCTTTCTTTCTTTC
>NW_004949101.1:2042775-2048535 GCF_000317375.1 Microtus ochrogaster | reverse complement strand
TTTCTTTCTTTCTTTCTTTCTTTCTTTCTTTCTTTCTTTCTTTCTTTCTTTCTTTCTTTCTTTCTTTCTCTTTCCCACAGAGTCTCACTAGGTAGCTCCGGCTTCCTGGCTTCCTGGAACTCAGTATGTAGTCAGTCCATTCTGGCCTGGAACTGCCAGAGACCCACTGGTCTCTGCCTCTGGAATGCTGGCATTAAAGGTGTGCCTCTCCCTAACACTGACGGAACATTTCTTACCTACAAGACTGACTATCTGATGGTGGATTCCTTCCAGTTCCTCCTGGGATGGTTCCAGGCCCAGAGGATAATTTACCCTAACTCACCAGAGGCTGTGGACTTAGGCCTCTAACCTCTGGCAGTCCGACTGGCTCCTAAGTACAGTCTGCTGAACCGAGTCCCAGGCCAGGCCTAAAGAGCCAATGACCTCTCAAATGCCGTACCTACCTTGAGTACCTCACTTACCTTTAGTGCCCCCGAGAGTTCCTAGAACGTTTTGTTCTCTAAAACCTTCTCCCCTCTTCTGTAACTGTCCCTCCTTCTCATGTTCACTAGCATGGCAGAAACGGTGTGCAAGCATGTAGCTCACGGCTCCATGGACCAAATGTTTTCAATAACACTACGAGGCTCGGTCTTCACCGTATCTTTTCACTAAAGACGGGGCAGAAATTCCGATTATCCAAGCCTCCTCTAGACCTCTCAGACCACAGTGACACTTGAGTCAGTGATGATCACTTCTGAGCAGTCACGCCTCAGCAACTTATCTGAACTGGGTACAATGACTACCGACAGACTCCCTTACCCTTGCTCAGCTGAAAGGCTGCCTCCCCTCTGGTTGCCTGAGATGAGCCATGGCTCCTGCATCTTTCTGAGGAGACAGCAATTGTATCTAATCACTCGACATAGCACCTGCTGTATTGGCTGCAAAGAGTCATCATCTCTGCCCAGAATTCTTCCTAACTCCGACCTGTTGCCCAAGTTAACGGGTTCTTTGCTTTTCCAGCAGGATCTGATAGCATTTCAGAGAGCCTTTGTACAGCTCCGTATCACAGGATCACTGTACCTGTGGGGGGAGGTTAACAAAACTATGTTATGAAACCCTGATACTATCTCTCAGTAAATTAAATCCGTCTTCCCTATGAATAGCGGGGTTAAGAAAGCCGAGACAAATTCCTTCTTTAAAAAAACTATTTCTTTGAATTCTGTAATACTCACGTATCAACGGTTTTCTAGTAATTCTACCGGTCTCATTCCTCCACTAATAATGTAATATCATGATGCCAAACATATTTTTGAATTATGATAACAGCTTCTTAGAGGGTCGTTAACCTCGGCATTGATCACCGTTCCAGCTGCATGCAGACAGGATGCTCAGCAATGTTTGACACGAGTGAAATGCCCCATTGCTGCTCTAACCAGCTGCCACAAATGCAGTGACTTACAATAGTGAAGATGTGTTTTCTCAATTCTGCAGGACAGAGGTTCTAAGTGGGTCCTAAGGTACTGATTTCCTCTAGGAACTCCAGGGGGAGTTTGTCCCTTGTCTCTTTTGGATGCTGGAGATCATGTGCATCCCCTGGATTATGGCTGCCCTTCCTTCAGCCTCATCCCTGATCCGCACGTCATCTTCTTCATCTCTGATGCTGTCTCCTTCAGGCCCATCAGGACACTTAATTATAATCTCCCCATCATAAGACACTGAACTTGATCACATCTAAATAACTGGGCCAATGGCTTAGCAGAGTAAAGCCAGGCAGGAAATCCAAACAGAGATATATATAGAGAGAGGAGGCAGAGTCAAAATGATGCTGTGTAGCTGCTGAAGGAGAAAGACACCAGAACAGAGCCTTACCCGATAAGTCACAGCCTCATGGTGATACACAGATTAATAGAAATTGGTTGATTCAAGATGTAAGAGCTAGCTAGAAATATGCCTGAGTCATTGTCCAAGCAGTGTTGTAATTAATATAGTTTCTGCATGATTATTCAGGTCTGAGCATCTGGAAATGAATGAGTAATTTCTGCCTACAGAATGGTGTGCTAACGTGGAGCAACACATCCACATAAAAACTGAGAGAGCTTGAGAAGGAATTTTAGACACAAAAGAACAGAGTTAAACACAGCTTCTTTGTAACTATATTTTTTCATATAGACTCTGTTTGCTGGTAGCAAGCAGAGGCATGACTCCTTTAAGAGAAGTCTTCCTGATTCAGTGTTAGTGGCAAAAAAATTGCATGGCTTCTTTAAGATCCAGCTTCCTGATTCATGCTGGAAGAATGAACTCTGGCTTTTTTGGGAGGTCCTGCACTTAAATGGGGTCTGTGAGTTGCATGTTACAAATTGCTTAAGGGCAATATAGACCTACTATGTCCCCGGATCTGGGGCGGTTTGCATGGCTTGCAGAGAAAGTGAACATGCCTTTGTCATGTTGGACTGGATTGAACAAATAGACAGAGCCACAGAGTTGGTCCTAGCCAGGCCTGCTTAGCATTTAGGGAAAAAAAAAGTACCCCTGGTCAGAAAATGATTACAGATACACAATAAAGACAGATTTAGATAAAAAATTAAAACAAAGTCTTTAATTTTTAATTAAAGACAGTGAAAGTAATATAAAAGAGTACAGATAGTCATAGATTAAAAGAGTAATGGAAAATAAGCCACATAAAAATGAAATATACACAGAGTCTGGATTATGAATATTATTGTGTTTTCTTTGAATTTCTTGATGGCAAGAGAGACATTTGATTCTGGGGCCTGCTAAGTTAAACCAACATAAAGGTATCTTGACTTCAAAATTTTGGTCTAAGGATATGTTGCTTTGGAAAAAAGGTTCTGCTTTTATTTTCGCAGAAGATGAGAACCTGTGGATTCCTTCCAGGCTAATGTTGTTTGATGGAACAATTCTCCCACCAAAAGGTGTCATGAACCCCTAAAAATACTTCACCCAACAAGCAACAGGGAAGAAGTTTGGAGAGAACAGCACCTAAATTCTCAAAATGATTTTTATAAATGTTTATTTTCATTTAAAGGGGGTTGGTTATAAATAGTTATATGGTCACATTCAATCTCTTTCTAAAAAAATGAAGGAAAGATATGAGATATAATATAGAAATGAATACTTTGCATTGTTATGGATCTTGGTCTATTGATACAAATTTAAGGTCGACTTTGTTACAGTGTATATATGTATTTCTGCTCTTGTTTAAGGTACTGTGTTTATGTAGCTCATTTAAACATGCAATGTATAGTTAAGAAATAGAGATTAATAGATAGTCATCTGTAATAATCAAATTTTTAATTATGTTAGGTTTTCTAGATATACAAAGATATATTTCAGTTAGACAGATAATCTTCAACACTTCAAATACCTACAGAATATAATATTTAAAATGTTTTAAGAACTTAGACTTTTCTCAACAGTGAGTCATGTCTGCTTCTGGCAGCACCAGTTACTTCAGAGAGGTTGATAGGCACTGAAGAAGTTCACTATTGAATTTGCCTTCAATGTGACAAGGTTAGCCATTTGGGCAAGAAACTGTTCTTGACTGGACTGCTTGATGGTATATTGTACCACAGAATAGTGACTGCTGAACTTTTCAAAAGTTGGAATGGTCCTTCAGGGTTCCTGCTTCAACAGAGGAAACTTCCAGACATACTATAAGACACAGAAGAAGACAACTGATGTACTTTGACAGTATAAGACAGAACAGAGTTTCAAATTTCCTGCTTCATAGAAAAGTCTGCCAGAAACTATTGGCCTGTAAACTGAAGATGGATGCCCCAATGTTACAGAAGAACTTTGGGTGACTGTCCAGGCAGTGAGATGTCTCTGTCAATTTAAAGTTTGGAAGATACTTACAATGCACTTCCTATTTACTTGGGTAATACTATATGCTTCTGGGGTCTTTGAAGAGTTGAAGACAGATAGTTGTAGTTTTCCTTAGTTATGATAAAAGATAAATTAGATATAAAACTTTAGACTCACAAAGATAGGATAGATTAGAGTACTTTTCTTTAATTTGCCAAATGTAAATGGACTAAATATTGTAACTATAATTCTTGCTTGATAAATGTTATATATATATATAATTTTACTGTGCCAAAATTAAAACTTTCCTTTTTAATTAGCCAGAAAAGGAGAGATGATATGGAATGTCCTTCTGTATATATGTTGCTTTTATTGGTTGATGAATAACGCTGTTTGGGCCAATAGCTTAGCAGAGTAAAACCAGGTGGGAAATCTGAACAGAGCTGTAGAGAAAGAGTAGGTGGAGTCAAAGAGAAGCCATGTAGCTGCTGTTGGAGAAAGATGCTAGAACAGAACCTTACTCAGTAAGCCACAGCCTCATGGCGATACACAGGTTAATAGAAACGGGTTAATTCAAGATGCAAGAGTTAGCTAGAAATACACCTGAGTCATTGGCCAAGCTGTGTTTTAACTAATATAGTTTCTGTGTGATTATTTGGGTCTGAGTGGCCAGGAAGCAAATGAGCAGTCTCTATTTATAACCAGCCATCTAAAAGCCTGAGGGGTAGTGCACAAGACTCTTCAGATGACAAGACAAACACCGAATAGTGGCAGGAGCTAGAGCCATCTTGTAAGATGATGGAAGCATCTAGTTTAAGTCTTTGCCCGCTTACTAGAAAGCCCCTAATGCCTCAGAGGGGGTCCTACCTTCAAGACCTTATCTAATCTTAATAGCAAAGGTTACTCTCAAAGAGCATTACCATGTAACTTTTGATGCTAAGTTCCTAGCACATGAGTACAGGAGAAATACCTGACCCACAGAACTGGACCATCTACTTATTTGACTGTGTTTCTTCTGGATCTACCCAGGCCCAATCCTTATAGATCTTTGCAAAATATACTAGAATTGTGCTTTGTCTGTCTACCCGCTGTGTATGCTAAATCTAGGGATATTCATTCATGTTGGCATTTGAAGTTGTATAGCTACTCAATGTCCCATGACTGGGTCATCTATCACCACTAAAAAGTAGAAACAGGAGCCAGGCAGTGGTGGCACATTCCTTTAATCCCAGCACTCAGGAAGCAGAGGTAGGTGCTTCTCTTGTGAGTTCAAGGCTGGCCTTCTCTACAAGACCTAATTCTAGGACAACTAGGCTATTACATAGAGAAACCCTGTCTCAAAAAAACAAACAAGCAAAAAAAAAAAAAGATTAGAAACAGATGATGGACATCAGGCATGGTGGTTTCATGCCTTTAGTTTCAGCACTCAGGAGCCAGAGGCTGGCAGATCTCTGTAAGTTTGAGGCCAGCCTGGTCTACTAAGTGAGTTCCAGGACAGCTAGAGCTACACAGAGAAATCCCGTCTCAAAAAACTGAATGGAAGAAGGAAGTGAAAAGTTTCTGTGGCCCAATAAACCTCTCCGCCAACACAATAATCCAAATCAGACCAAACCAAACCAAATTAGAAAAAGCCCAAGTTTAATGGATGCCAGCGCTCCTGGGTGGCCTTCCAGGCCCTCAGAGAGGAGACTGAGAAGGAAGCCCAGGAAACGACAAAGAGGAAAAAGGAAGACTGGAAAACCACGTGTTTGTTCTTAGGGGAGGGGAGCAGTTTTAATAGCTGTGAGAGTGGTCTTGAGCATCTCTGGGGAGGGGTCACTGTTTGGTAGGCTTTCTCAGAGGTGGAGCCTGAGCTGAATCAACTCCCAGAGGAGGGTCCTTGGAATGGAACTTTCCACCCGAACAGGAAAGAAGAAAGGAAGGAAGGGAGAGAGGGAGGGAGGGAGGGAGGGAGGG
>NW_004949101.1:2033089-2042675 GCF_000317375.1 Microtus ochrogaster | reverse complement strand
GATACAAGAGAATGAGTTTCACCTTGGAAAAGATATCTCTGATGCATGCTTATAGATCTTTGAACTTCTAAAGATTCCATTGATAGAAATGTCCTCTAGAGATCTTCATGAGGACTATTGTCTGCCTTCTTGTAAAATGTTTTTAATTAGGATATTAAGAACTCTTGTGGTTTTCTGTTCACCAGATCCTAGCAGTAGAAGCTCCTCTGATTTAAACTGTGGCAGAAAGCAGAAAAGCCCACATATCTCAGGGGAAGTGTGTGCTGCTGCCCTTCGTACATAGAAGTAACTGCTTTTGCAGCCCTTTTCTGTGGTGATTAAAGACAGCATGTTCATAGGTACAAGGGTCACATATGAGCTTCCAGAGGTGATATTCATCTATCCCAATAAGGAGCAGCATTCAGCTTGCAACTATGATATGCCATCTGACTAAGTCTGTGATGGCTTATGTTACCTTTTTTTGCAGTGTCCTACAAATGAATTGAATGAGTATATGATAGCATTACGTCTTTGAAAGTGACCCAGGCTCTCCTGGGATGTGTTCTTCTGCTTTATTACCATGGCCAGAACAGAGTAAGAACAGTTTCAGGCCTTCCACTTGGCTCTACCATCATCCCTCTTAATCCTCACAACAGGGAATCCAGATGAGAATTCTGCCAGCTGCTGAGAATCATCATCCTGATGGTGCATATGTGTGTGGTAAAATAATAACTTATCAGTTGGGGGTGAGAACATATTGGACGCACTGTGGGGTGGATTTTGGCCGGAATCCTAATTACTATCTGATATATACCTAAATATTACTCTAATAAGAGTCCTCAAGGCAACTTTTGGTTCTGTAGCATCACTGTCAACTCAAGTCTACATCAGTAACTCTCTAAAGACCTAGGCATGACCTTTGCCCTGGTGCATAGATACTCTTAAAAAAAGCCAAGGTTATGCAGCTGGAAGAAAGCAAAATATAAGATAAGAAAAGCTCATAGAAGGAAATATGGAAGCTAAAAATGTCTAGAACCACTGAAAGAATACATACTTTGGGTCTACATGTGTCTGAACTGAACGCTCTCTACTACTTTATTAACTGGGTAAGATTAAACATCAATTGGGAAGTAGAGCCGTAGAAGCCGACCTTTCAGGAGTATTCTAAACCAATGTATTTTGGGTTTGTCTAAGGGCCAACACAAAGCAGGTTTACAGCAAATGGTTACCTGTTTCTGTCAGGTTATCAATGGGATGCACCACTAGGGTTCACTCAACAGTCTTAGCCAAAGAAAAGAATGGGTGTGGAACAGTTTTATGTGGTGATACAGAGAGAAAGAGCAACACACAACTGAGTGTAACTTAAAATAGTTTGGAACAATTAAATTTTATTTTTAAGAATCAGAAACCAAGTCTGAAATGGCATAATAAGGAAAACAAGGAACTAGATGTATACGCTTGGCTTGGAAATAACAGAAAAATCAAGTCTGGGTTAAAGACCTCGGTGTTGGTAGTTTGGGGTAGATTATAGGAAAAAAAGTGAAGAGAGTGTTACAAAATGTCAAAATTAAGTAAAATGGAGTCTTCTTTTCAGTATTCATGGGGCATGAATCCCAGGATCTCCATTGGATCTAACAGAGTTCAGGTTCCATCTATAAAATGGTGTTACATTTGCACAGAACCCATGCTTATCCTCTGATACACCTTAGCTCCTCTCTAGATGACTTCAGATACCTAATATAATAAAACGCTGTGTGGATAATTTAGGGAATTCTCTTGTGAGAAATGTCTGTATATGTTCAGTGCAGATGTGGGAATTCACCAACTGTTTACGTTATTAATCTTGCTAACATTGTGAGTAGCTGAGAAAAATCACATTTAATGCACACTTCACTACTTCTCTTCAAAATGCCAGAAGTTGTTGGAAATCAGACTGGATTAAGAAAGTAGCAGCAGTAGGCTCTCCTCTAGGGTCTATGACCTCAGCAACCAATGCAAGTTCTACACCTCAGCTATGACCTCACCAACCAATACAAGTCTTACACCTCAACTATGATCTCACCAACCAATACAAGTTCTATACCTCAGCTATGATCTCACCAACCAATACAAGTCCTACACCTCAGCTATGACCTTACCAACCAATGCAAGTCCTATACCTCAGCTATGACCTCACCAACCATTGCAAGCCCTACACCTAGGCTCAGAAAATACTGTGGATGCTGGGACAGAAAGACTGTAAGAGTCAGAAGGCCAAGACGTTTGCTATGGGGTAGTGTCACATACATATAACAGGGAAGTTGTAGCTGTGAAATCTCCAAAATGTGGTCACTTAAACAAGACCAGCACAGTAATAACACCGGTTGATATGCCAGCATGGATGTGGGAAATAGCATAAAGGCCCACCCCTAGATGAAGTACCCACGGGCAGTTAATAGCTGCGGAGAGAGAGGGAGAATCAGTCTTCTCTAAGAATGAGCCTCCTGAGAAGTTATTGAATTCAAAACAGTTAACCTTAAACATGCACACATGTGAGAACACTAAATGGACTCTGCAGGATGTATTTACTTATGCATGTATGTGTATATGTGTGTGCGTTTATATGTAACACTAATTCAAGAAGAGAACCCAAAATTCAGAAGGATTGAGGGGGACATGGGACATGGGAGAAGTTGGAAGTGGAAATATAGTATTCGTGTATAAAATTCTCAAAAAAATTTAATAAAATACAGTTGACTGCAGTCAAAAGCAGAAGAAAGGGAGGAGGGAAGGAAGGAAGGAAAAAAGGAAAGAAGGAAGGAAGAAAACAAAGAAAAGAAAAGAAAAGAAAAGAAAAGAAAAGAAAAGAAAAGAAAGACCAGAAGTTGAGGAGTTTTCCCTGTTTGAGGGCTACCTCTAAGACATGGCTTCCAGATACCTGGGGACAGCTTCCAAGATGCCAGAGAATCTTACCGAGACAAACAGGGCACCGGAGCATGCTTAGTGTGCACCAACCACTGTTAAAGCCACATGAACCGAGGGCGAGTTGACATGGTCACCTGGCTCCTGCATCCCCTCGTACCTTTTCAGATTTGCTATATCCCTCAGTTAAGTCATTGAGGTGAGGTGGTATTTAATTTACCCATCATCAGTGGCCTGAAGCAAGTCCACAAGATTTTGTTTGCACTTGCGTGGCCTCCCGTCATTTGCTTCTTTGGGTGCCTAGCACAGCAAAAAATGACTTAAGGAGCCTTTGAACACCAAGGCTTTCTATGCAGTGCTGTATATGGCAGGAAGTGGAAAGCAGAACACAGTGCTAGGATTTGGAAGACAGCCTGAAGAATTCAAGTTCTACAAACAGCACTGTTGGCAGCTCAGGGAGTTGTGGTCCTCAGTCCATGAATTTCATTTTACTTTAAGAAGATCTGTGCCTGTTTCCTTCAGTTGATAAGAAGTCGCCTTGAATTATGAACAAAACTCCAACGCTGATGTAAAAAGTCATTTGGCTCTGCCTCAGAAACTTCCCAGTTTCCCCACTTAGAGACTATAAGCAGTAGAAATAGCTGTCCTTTAACTGTTTCTGAGAAAATTCTCATCAACCTTTGGCCTGGTCTGAAGCTTCCGGGGCTGGGGGGGGGGGTAGTGAGGTGTCTGGCCGTCTGGCCTATGGTGGCTCCACAAGGAGTAGCCACAATGCTAGAGCTGCTGTCACTTCATGGAAACCTGAGGCAACAACCAGTAACTGTCAGAAGCAGCCTGAAGCTACCATATTAGCCCAGTTTCTCTACATCTATGACTTCTGCCACCATGATGCCAATTCCATTATTTTCCTGCCAACAGCAGGACTTTCTTCTTCTTTGTGATTACATAATAATCTGCTGCGTGTATATCATGTTTTCTTTATATGTCATCTATCGATGAGCATCTAGACTGGTTCCATATAGCGATTATGGTAAATAATATTACAGTAAACATGGATGCGCAGGTACCTCCGTGGTGCACTGACGCAGATTCCTTTGGGGATATACCCAGTAGCGTGTATTTATCAAATACCTGAAACCCTTAAGGGAGAGTTTAGTTTGACCTCCACCACGGCAGAGAAGGCACGGCAGGCGCTAATGGCAGGTGGTCACATTCCAAAGTCAAGAAGTTGGAGCAGGAAGCGGAACCAGGTTTTTAAAGTCTCAAGTCCCGCCCACAGTGACCTACTTCCTCCAGCAAGACTTCGGTTCCTAAAGTTTCTACAACCTTTCAAAACAGCGCTGTCAGCTGGAGACCAAGTGTTCTGGCACATTAGCCTGAGGGAGTATTTCCGGTTCTTACAGCAGTGGAGTGGTACAAATTGATGCTGTGATAGTTCTGGTGGGTTTTTTTTTTTTTTTTTTTTTTTTTTTTTTTGTTGTTGTTGTTTTGAGGAATCGCCGTTTTGATTCACAATTTATATTCCCATGGACAGCATGTAAGGCTTCCTTTGACCATACATCCTCACCAACATTCATTGTCAGTTGACGCTTTAAAAAATATTTTTATTGATTCTTTGAGGATTTCATACACTGTATTTTGAAGATTTCCATCTTTCCCTCATCTTCATCCAGACCCACCGTCATGGCTTGTGCATGCTGTAGGTGTAGACAAGGTAGAGAATGTTGGTTGAAATCATGCTTTTTTTCTTTAAAGATTTTGCTGCTACTCCTAAGAAGTGGCTGCCCACAAAATTGCTACATTTTCCAGCTTCCTCTGCAGGGATGGTAGAGGAGAGGCACAGACGAGGACTTTCTACAAGAAATGATGGTTTGTGTCAAATTATAAACCTTCTATAAAATATGCATACCTTTCAAACTGACACAAAAATGAGCCACAGTAATTTTTAAAAAGAAATCCAAACTTTTAAGTTCTTGTTTTAAGACATCTTAAAAAGTAATTTTATTTAGTTTTAAATACAGATTTTTAAAGAAAAATTTTAAAGGTAGCTAGCTTTTTAAAAGTGACCTTTAGTGACTTATTTTTCTTTTCTTTTTTCTTAATTTATTTATTTATTAAGGATTTCTGCCTCCTCCCCACCACCGCCTCCCATCTCCCTTCCCCTCCCCCGATCAAGTCCCCCTCCCTCATCAGCTCGAAGAGCAATCAGGGTTCCCTGACCTGTGGGAAGCCCTAGGACCGCCCACCTCTATCCAGGTCTAGTAAGGTAAGCATCCAAACTGCCTAGGCTCCCCCAAAGCCAGTACGTGCAGTAGGATCTTTCTGTGTCCCTTCTGACTGCACTTGTGGTGCAACCAAGTTCCATGTTTATCTTAAAACAGGAAAAACAAAAATACCAACTTGCTTTTGAGCAACAACATGGAAATTAAATTTTATTATAAACATTCTGATAGCTATGACATAAGTTGTAGGCTATCATAAGAGGTATTTTATAAGATTTAAAATATAAAACATCTCTTCAGTGACCATGTGTATGTGCATGTGTGTGTGTGTGTGTGTGTGTGTGAACCACTTGGTTCGAACGTTTTTTGAATTTGCTAACTTGCTCTTATAACAACTATTCATGAATTTTGTAACAACTATTCATGAATTTTGACCAAGTAATTATACACACGGTAACTGATCCTAAGGAAATCCCTGGAAAAATGTGTGGGACTACTTCTGAGTAGTCACTATCTTTACTATGTTGTTTGCAATAGGAAAATAAGTTTGCACTTAAATTTCCAAGAATACAAGGCAGATAGAATAAAATGGCCCCAGTCAAAAGGATGACCTTACATGTAAGTCAGCTCCAGCTGCCCTGTCCCTGCCCCCATATTATCAGAATGAGCATCTTTATCTTCTCTCACCCTATCCCCATTCCAACTTTACATTTTCCGTTTGAATACTAAAACTGCATGGTCACCCTAAAGCTAGTGAAACACACTAAAATTTGATGACACTGGATATTTATTTAATAAAAGGTATTTTGATCACAATTTGTGGATAGGTATAAAATGCAGTTTTCTGTCAGTATGCTCAATGCAATTACAATAAAAACCTAACATATGGGGTTGTGGAGATGGCTCAGTGGTTAAGAGCTCTGCCTGCTCTTCCAAAGGTCCTGAGTTCAATTCCCAGCTTCCACATGATGGCTCACAACCATCTGTAATGAGATTTGGTGCCCTCTTCTGGCCTGCAGAAATACATGTGGGCAGAGCACTGTATACATAATAAATAAATAAATAAAATTAAAAAAAAAAACCTAGCATAGCTTTGTGGATATCAGTGAACTAAAGTTTATATGGAAAAGCCAAAAACCCTAAGAATCAACACAAGGAAGAAGATTCCTGAGAAGTGACACTACTGGACTTAAACACTTTCCAGAAAGTTCTGGGAATCAAAATGGGACATTACTAGAGAAAGGAAAGGGCAAATAGAACAGGATTGCCCTAGCTTGTTTTCCATGGCTCTGATAAATTCTATGACCAAAACCGACTTGGGGATAAATGCATTTATTTCATCTTACAACCCCTAGGTTATGCTTCACCAGTGGGGGACATCAGGGAAGGAACCTGGAGGGGTGATGCTTAGTGGCTTGTTCCCAACGGCTTGCTTAACCTGCCTTCTTCTATAGTTCAGGACCACCAGCCCAGGAGTGGCACCACCCACAGTGAACGGAACCATCCCATATCAACCATCAGCCAAGACAATGCCCACAGACATGCCCACAGGCCAGTACTACTGAAGCAATTCTTCAATTGGGGTGTAGTAATATGAGCGGCGGGGCTGCGTCCCCAGCACCCCGGGCTGCCTGCTAGCTTATGCCCCAAAATAACAACACACAAATTGTATTCATTTAAACACTGCTTGGCCCTTTAGCTCTAGCTCTTACTGGCTAATTCTGATATCCCGAGTAACCCATCTCTAATAATCTGTGAGCACCGGTCTTACCGGGAAGATTCTAGCCTACGTCCATCCTGGGTCGGAGCTTCATCGCGTTGCATGTGTCTCAGAGAACAGAGCTATACCCGCGTCTGCCCAGGAGCCGGGAGCATGATGTCTCTGCTCCAGAGCGCAGAGCTGTCAGTCTGAGCTCACTTCCTCTTCCTCCCAGCATTCTGTTCTGTTTACTCCTCCCACCTATGTTTTAATCTATCAAGGCAAGCAGCTTCTTTATTTAATGAACCAATGACCTTCCTCCATCATTGGGGTTCCTCTTCCCTGGTGACTCTAGTTTGCGGTGGTACAACCAGATACGCACATGCCAAAAAAACTATTTAAAATTTTAAAACCTAGTCATTAAATTTGTATCATTCACACACACACATACACACACACACATACACACACACAAATCATTCAAAATGGATTGCAGACCTAAATGCAAAATACAAACTTCCTAGAAGATGGCATAGAAGAAAGGCTGGATGATCTTGGACTTGGTGATGACCATTTAGATACAATATCAAAGATTATTCAGTAAGCTTCATCTCTACAAAGTGTGCCAAGAAAATGAAAGTATGAGTCACAGACAAGAAGAAATACACCCTTGTACCTAAAACACACACATAAAGGACTCTTCACAGGGAGGCTGCTCTTCCTCCAATTGGCAGGTGGTGCTTGTGCCTCTAGGGGCTGCTGATGCTGTGGGGGATGGTTGGCCAGGGGTGAGGAGTGGGTGGATGGGTTCGGTGGGTTTGGGCAGCAGAGTGGATCTTGTAGGTTACAGAATCCAATGGATGGCATCAGTGGTGGAGTGGCCTGTCCGCAGGCCTCTTATGTGCTGGCTGGCTGCCTGGGCCTGAGATGGGAAGGAGAGAGGCATAGAATGGGCCTCATCAACCAAGACCATGAAACCCAACATGGACAAGTTCAACAGAACCGCCATATACAGGCTGCCCATGCGTGCTTCAGCATTGCCAGGGCATAAGTTTCATTCATTTCATTCATAATAAATAAAGCTTGCCTGAATATCAGAATGCAGAACTAAACCACTAGAGGCTAGGGAGTTGTGACACACACCTTTAATCTCAGGACTCAAGCTCAACCTGGGCTACACAAGATTGAATTTTTCTGAAAAGAGAAATAGAACTCACACAAAGATGTTCCCAGCATTCGGGAATCACACCCCTTTAATCCTAGCTCTAGGGGGGTGGAGACAGGAGCGTTAAGGCTGGGTGGAGAGAGGTATGTAAGGTGGGAGGAGACAAGAGCTCTTTGCAGTCTGAGATTTGATGGAGAGCACTGCAGTCTGCAGTCACTCTGAGACAGGATTGCCCCGTTGTTTTTCTGAACCTTGGAACTCTCTAGCAGCTTGGCTGCTTTGTTTTTCTGATCTTCAACTTGAATCCCAATATCTGTTTGGGGGTTTTCGTTAGTCTTGCATTTCCCTGATGATGACATGTGGAATATTTTTTCACTTCTGTTGATCATTTGAATGTGTTATTTGAGAAGCGTCCATATTCACGGTCCTTAATGTTTTTCCTTATCACTGTTGATTGTCTCCTGCGGATGTTGAACATTAATGTTTTTATCGTCTATATATTTTTCTTCCAATCTAGACATTTTCTTCGCACACTGTTATTTGTTTCCTTTGCTATGAATATACCTTTTGGTTTGATGAAGACCCTTTCTTATGTATTTCTGCGTTTCTTGTTTCTTTTGGGAGTCAAGTCAAAATTTGTGGCCAAATTTGAATAGTTGTCTTCTTATAGTTTCCCTTGTAGCCCTGAAGTTTCTGTCCTTATGTTTTAATCTTTAATCTCCCTCAAGTTGAGTACTGTATGTAACACATGAGTTCTATTTTATTCTTTTGCATGCAGATGCCTTATTTTTCCAGCACCATTCATTGAAAAGACCATACTTTTCCCACTGTAAATTCTTGGGCTTTGGTTAAGAATCCGTGGAACTATTTTTTTTTTGTTTTTGCTCTTGTTTTTTATTTATTTATTTATTTTTTTAATTAATTTTATTTATTTATTAAGGATTTCTGCCCCCTCCCCGCCACCACCTCCCACCTCCCTCCCCCTCCCCCGATCAAGTCCCTCTCCCTCATCAGCTCGAAGAGCAATCAGGGTTCCCCGACCTGTGGGAAGTCCAAGGACCGCCCACCTCCATCCAGGAACTATTTTTTTAACTGATTTTTATTGAGCTCTACATTTTTCTCTGATCCCCACCATGCCTCTCCCCTCCCCCACTTCAACCCCCTTCCAAGGTCCCTATGCTCCCAATTTACTCAGGAGATCTTGTCTTTTTCTTCTTCCCATGTAGATTAGATCCATGTAAGTCTCTCTGAGGGTCCTCATTGTTGTCTAGCTTCTCTGGGATTGTGATTTGTGGGCTGGTTTTCCTTGCTTTATGGTTAAAAACCACTTATGAGTAAGTGCATGTGATAATTGTCTTTCTGGATCTGAGTTACCTCACTCAAAATGATGTTTTCTAGCTCCATTTGCCTGCCAAATTCAAGATGTTGTTATTTTTCTGCTGTGCAGTACTCCATTGTGTAAATGTACCACATTTTCCTTATCCAGTCTTCAATCAAGGGGCATTTAGGTTGTTTCCAGGTTCTGGCTATGACAAACAATGCTGCTATGAACATAGTTGAGCACATGTCCTTGTGGCACGATTGAGAATCCTTTGGATATGTACCCAAAAGTGGTATTAC
>NW_004949101.1:2006280-2032989 GCF_000317375.1 Microtus ochrogaster | reverse complement strand
AGTGTTTTTGATCTTGGCCATTCTTACAGGTGTACGATGGAATCTCAGAGTTGTTTTGATTTGCATTTCTCTGATGACTAAAGATGTTGAGCATTTCCTTAAGTGTCTTTCAGTCATTTTAGATTCCTCTGTTGAGAGTTCTCTGTTTAGGTCTGTAAAGACCATTGTCCCACAGCAGATGGGTTTGGATATTGAACACTTACCAAAAGAATCATTGGCCATTTGATTTTCTTTTCTCTTTCTTTTCTTTTCTTATTTTTTTTTAATTTTGAGAGCTATCTACTACTCAGTTCATTTGCTCATTCATTTTTTGCAGTTTTATTTCCTTGGTCTTTGAGAATTCTGGATATTGACCCTTTGTCTCGACTGTAGCTGGTGAGGATTTTCTCCCATGCCGTAGACTGCCTGGTCCTTTGCTGTAATAGAACTACGTTCTTTCCTATAGTCTCGTCTATTGATAGTTGGGGCTAGTTCTTGCAGTATTGGTGTCCTATGTAAAAAGTTCTTACCTACCCCTAGATGTGTATGTTTTGAAGGATGAATACATAATTTTCATGAATGTTTTGACAAACACTCGTCTAATTTTAATAGTTTAATTCTGTTTTATGCATGGGATAATATACTGAAATTTTCTGAAGTTATTAATAAATCATTTAAAGTTCTACATCAAAAAAAAAGAATCTGTAGGACATGCATGTGTGTCTTTCTTGGGTTCTCCCTGCTATCCTGCTGGCAAACCTGTCTATTGTTTGTCACCGCACTTCCTTTATTATCATAATTTGTAATAGGTGTGCTTGGAAGTCAGGCAGTGTGCCAGGAGGCACAAGTTTCCAACAGGCCTGTCAGAGCTACACAGCAAGTCCCTGTCTCAAATAAAACACAGGAATATGTGACACACTGTTATGATTCTGGCGAAGTTCTTGAGATTTTCTGGTTCTCCCGGCCATGCTATGGCCTGTGCATCCTGACCACTGACTTGACTGTATTCTCCCAGAAGAGATTCTGAGGCCAGAATTCTAGTGAGTCATCTCAGGCTACTGTGACAAAAGAGCAAGGACTGGGTGGCATAAAAACCACAGGACTTTATTTCTTTCTTCTAGAGGCCAGGCACTCACAGCTAGGGTACAGACATACTTAGATTCTGGTGAGTCCTACTGTGTCCTGTTTCATAGGAAAGCCTCCCATGGCAGAAAGGATAGGGAGAACTCCAGGTCCCCTTACACCAAGGTACCATCTTTTCATGAGAACATTCATCACCTTCCAAAGACCTCACCTCCAAATATCATTGCGCTGGAGATTTGGCTTCAGCATGGGAATGTGGGGGTCACAAGTATGCAGAACACAGTGAAGTGACAGGACAACGGTGGAGAGGTGAGGCTGTTGGGTAAGGGAAAGAATATCCAATCCGGAGTGGGCTGAGAGTGGGATTCTGGAGTTCGAGCAAGAGACTCTGGACTAGAGCACAGCAAGGGTTGACATGTGCACACACAGTAGGGTTAGCACACATACGCACTTACACATCTGGTGGGGTTAGCATAAATACAAAAAACAGCTGCAGTTGGATCACATAGGCACACACATGCCATGTGGGGTTGGCACATGCACAGGAACACACATACACACGGGGACCAATCATGTCTTTTCTTCTGCCATTAGCTGAGTCCTGCTTACTCATTTGTTCCAGTACCCCAGGAACACTCTAGGAACTCTGTGAAGCACCCAGAAACACTGTGCATCGTGCAGTGCACGGTGTCTTAGGAGTGCCATCAGGAGGGGCTGAGGGAGTGAGACAGACAAGAGGCTCAGTGCGTCCAGGCGTAGGAGCATGTAGCCCAATTTACATCAGGCTGCTGTCAGCTGGAGGGAACAGGTGTGCTGTCACACTGTGGCAATGAGGCATGTGCAGTGTGTGTGTGTGTGTGTGTGTGTGTGTGTGTGTGTGTGTGTGTGTTGGGAGCAGTG
Organism: Microtus ochrogaster; assembly: GCF_000317375.1. Taxonomy (NCBI): domain Eukaryota; kingdom Metazoa; phylum Chordata; class Mammalia; order Rodentia; family Cricetidae; genus Microtus; species Microtus ochrogaster. The sequence goes on along the minus strand of NW_004949101.1, from coordinate 2,031,027 downwards.
GGACCCCAGATTCTGGATTTCTTGTAAACAACTTGTTTTCCCCTGATCTGAGTGCCTACAGCTGCTCTGAGCACGAGACCTTCAGGAGTTCCTGATGGCAGGAGAGTGGTTTCTGGTGGGTTTGGCTGGGGCATGGCTATGTCTATATAATCTGCCCCTGAACACAATAAAGGGGGCATTCTTGGGATGTCGCTGTCTCTCTGTCTGTGTGTGTTTGTGTATTTTAACCTCCAGCTCCCTTGCCCGAAGCTCGTGAACTGGGTGCCAGCGCACAGAGCGCAGACACGGGGGCGTGGTGCACGACGTGTGTGTGTGTGAGAGAGAGAGAGACAGACAGACAGACAGACAGACAGACAGACAGACAGACAGAGAGAGACACAGAGAGAGACAGAGAGAGTGCAGGGTAATTGCTATGCTTGCCTTTGCCTCAGATTCATAGACCTTTAAAGAGTATCTGTGAAGTTTGGAAGTCTTCTTCCTATATCAAATAGAAATGGGACACAGACATACAAAGCAAAACACACAAACACAAACATACACACACACACCATACATGAGCCCTGCTATCCCTAGCTGGACTCCTTTGATGCATTTGAAAATATGAATTCCTAAATTCAGAAGGGTAGTCCATGTAGATATCCCCTATGATACCAGGGCAGTGCACCCAGCTTCTAAATTCAGAATCAAAGAACCCTTACTTGGACATGACTCTGATTGAGAGCATGCTAAGGCTTTTAATTGATGTGTATGGCTTTCCTAACTAATCATTACATTTACTCTCTAGTGCTGGAAATGGATTATTTATGAATATATATGTGTGTGCATATACATATGTATATATATACATATATATTACATATAAAGGCAGGGACACAGACTTAAAAGTTTATTAGCATCTAATCCTATTAAGATTGTCTCCACTGTATGCTAGCACACCAGCACATTCAAAATGTGTACTAATTACCAATGTCCTATCCTGTGTGTATGCTTTCTACACAGCCCCTGACCTTTTCGTTAATAACTTTGCATTATATTCATTGACTTGAAACAAATTGAATTCAGTGGCACTCACTCAAGAACTGAATTACACAGTCTTCTTAATTGGTCTCTTATTTAAATGGGGGGAAGTAACGGCTTGCCACCTGTAATGTGTCCAGCAAAATAAAATTGGGATTCTAATGCATTCTCCAAGCTAGGTGATTTTTTTTTCAAGGCCTGGCTATAGAAAAATACTCTGATATTATCTACAAAATGAATCTCAGGGTTCTTGAATTGTTGTTGCCAATGCCATGGGGGAAAACGTCCATTGAAAACATACTCATTATGGGGGAGCCATGTGAATCAGGTGGGCTGGGAGGACTCTTCAGAGTCAGTGGCACTCTGTAACTGTCACCCATCGCTGTGCTGTCTGACCCACCCTGGATCTTTAGATTTGGGATTATGTGATTTAATGTACCTCTGACGGGCAAAACAGGGGCCATTAACGAGGAATATGTTAAGCATGCAAAGATATTTTCCACTGCACTGGTTAGTTTTAAGTCCTTGAGCGGCATTGTGTGTTAGCTGGAGGGGGGCCGAAATCTAATTTCAGGAGTTTAGTGATGTTCTCCTATCGACAGTTTCACAGGCAATAGATACCGCCCGTAACATTGTTCTTCACACTGCTCTCATCTCTTTCCTTGGAGGATTCTTGCAAGCGATCAAAGAGATAAGGAGCCTGGGAAATTTTGGCTCTGTTTTCTAATTCCACTGTGAAATTAATTGTTTCAACTGCAAAGGACTACTTACTCTTTTCCTTACCATATTTAACTTAAAAATGCAAATGTTATTAGTGGACTGATCACTGATAAGGGTGCCTTTGTGCCCGGCTTTAACCTCTATTAGTGAGGATTATGAGGACGTAGTCACATTGGCATTTTCTAAGTGTCACGGTGACAGCACTTGCTGCACAAATGCCTAGCTGTCACCGTGAGTTTTATCACTCGGTTTTTCCCTCCGAATGTAGACTAATAAGCCCAGAAATTACAATTGCCTCCCTGCCGAATCTGTGATAGGCGGAAATAATGATATCAGTGCCCTGCTAATCTTCTTGCCTCTGCGCTTGGCACTGTCCTATTGAGTCACCTGTCACACTCCGCTTTGATGAGGCGAATTCAATCTCCCTGCTGTAATGACAATGGGGCCATTTTAATGTTTGGAAATGATTATGTGGAAGCTTCGCCGGGCTCTGTCTTGGCAAGCAAACCCAGGCACCGCACACGCCAGGAGAGCGGTCTCTGGCTGTTGGGCAGGCAGAGGAAATGTTGTATTATTACGAAAGAGACATGGAAGTCAGCTTTACAGTGAACCTTCCCTGGTGGCCTTGCAGGAGGGAGGAGCAGCAAGGGGAAGAGGAGGGATCATTCTTGCAAAAGCTTTGCCATTGGCTAATCTCATCAGGTCTCCACACATTTGCCTCCTGTAGAATTTCCCAGAACATCCAGGTGTTCAAGAGGGCAGAGATGGCTGAAGCTTCTTTTTTTATTTATTTTGAATAAAATAATGAGTTTTATTACATTTTCATATATACATATATATATATATATTGCTCATATTTCCACCCACTACCCTCCTCTGCTTCTTCTTTCCACATCTTCCCAGTTTTCTTCCTTTCTTCTGTAGAATAGTCTTCCCTGCTTTCACGTGTCTCCTCCTCCCCCTCATATATGCATGTACGTACACAGATATATGAGACAAATAAAGCAAAATTTAGTACATCATTACATACAGTGTATGTCTAGTTCCTGTGGTACAAGGGATTGAACCACACCCAGTTTATCCATTGCTTGGGATGTCACCCAGGGCTCCATTCACATGAAGCCAGCGCTCTGCTGAACTCACTCTGTAGCCTACGATGGAACTCCTTCCTCAGCCTTCCCTGGCTACAATCACAGCAGTGCAGCCCCACACCCAGCTTGTTTTAAAATGAGGAAAATGGCTGAAGCTTCTAAACGTTACTGTGACTGATACTGTGACATCATTTACTGGGGCCGCAGCAGGCCAGTGCAATTTTCCCAGGGGATATCAACCTTGTCAAATCACTCTTACCCCAGGCCTACCCTTAACCTTCTCCTTGGAAAGTAATATTACCAGAGAATCCCAAAACATATACACCTTAGAAACTTAATACCTGCCATACACATTGGCTTCTAAAGTCACTGTGGAACACCAGCTACTCAGAGCTACTTCCCAAACTCCTACAAACACTTCAAAACTCTTCCTGCGCGGCTTCAGAATTACATAAAGCTTTTCTGGTACAAGCCGCAAGGATGAAAAGGAACCCCCTTTGCAGCTACTGTTTATACACAGTTTCCCTATTTGAACAATAAAGTTCAAGGAAAACATTTTTTATCTCCGGTAATAACATCCCAGAGGGATAGCAGCCCACAGAACTTACAACTCGCTGCCTCTGATCCTTCCAGAGGGCAGCTCCCAAGTTCCCTGTTAACATGAAAAAGAGGTGGGCAGAAAGCAGCCATAATTCAGCAGGCAAAGGCATACGTAGTTGGACCAAGCTCTGTAATGTAAATTGCTTGGCTTGCTTCCAAAGCAAGATGGAGATGTCCCCTGGTTGATTAAATAGTCTTCAAACTAACTCTCTACTTTCTCTATCTGTTCCTTATGGCAATCCGTTTGATCCATCTTATCTGTCTAGACATGGTGTTCATTAAGTTAGTGTTCACCATGTGCTTACAGTTACAGTAAATTCAGTGCCGTACTCATTTTAATAACATTTGGAACCCATGGATTCTGTTAAACATGGAGCCAGGACAACGTTTTTGTTTTTAATATACCAATAGTAAAGAATCCATGCAATTCAAAATTAGGCTTGAGGAAATGAGGCTTTCTCTACCCCCTGGTCCCTGTGCACACTTGGAAACATTCTTTAACCTCTCTACACTTCCATTTCCTCATCTGTGTAGTAGAGCTGAGAAAGGGGCCTTTCCATGGACACATTGGATAATACACATGAAGTGGAATGGTACCTGATGCACACTGGGCACAAAGAACAGTGACTCCCAGAATGATGAATAGAAATGGCCCACATAGACTCGTGTGTTGAATATTTGGCCCATAGAGAGTGGCCCTATTAGGATGTATGGCCTTTCCTTTATAAGAGATGCTGGGGTCATGATGTCTCTTTACAGCAACAGAAACTCTAACTCTGACAGGTGGTGACTATGATTCTGTTTCCTTGAGTAAAAGTCACTGAGAGGTTTTGTTGTAAGAGGCTGCTCAGTCCCAAAATAATCAAACAGAAACCATATTATTTGAAATGCTGTTTGGCCAACAGCTTAAGCATATTTCTGGCTACCTCATATCTTAAATTAACCCATCACCATTAACCTGTGCATTGCCATGAGGCAAGTTCCAGCATCTGTCTCCAGCAAAGCTACATGGCTTCTCTCTGACTACTACATGGCTTCTCTCTGACTGTCTTCTTTCAGCAAGCATTCAGTTTAGTTTTCCCAGCCTGACTAAGCTCTGCCTTGTTATAGGTCCAAAGCCATTTCTTTATTCATTAACCAATAAAAGCAACACATATACAGGAGGATCTCCCACACCATTTGCCTTTTTATGTTTAAATAAAAAGGAAGGTTTTAACTTTAACATAGCAAAATTACATATAACAAAACAAAATTATAGTTTCAATATTTATATCTACTTTATCTGTTATCATAACTAAGGAAAACTATAATTATAACTATCTATTCTTCAACTCCATCAAAGACTCCAGAAGGATATAATATTACCTAAAGAAACAGGAAGTACACAGTAAGCAACTTCCAAAACTCTAGAATTGACAGAGACATCTCACTGCCTGGACAGTCACCCAAAGTTCTTCTGTAACACTGAAGCATTTATCTTCAGCCTACAGACCCATAGTATCCAGTAGACTTCTCCACAAAGCAGGAAATTTCAAAGACAGTTCCACCTATATTGGCAGTTTGTCAGTCACTTTCTTCTGTGCCCTGCAGAATGTCTGGTAGATTCTTTCATGAAGCAGGAATCCCGGAAGGATCATTTTACCTTTAGACAAGTTCAGCAGTCATTTCTCTGTGGGTCCTATGTGTCCAGTTCACACAGCATACCATCAAGTAGTCCAGGCAAGAACAGTTTCTTGCCCAAATGGCTAACAAACTCCATAAGCAGCCTCTTCAATGCCCATCTTCCTCTTGAAGTAATTGGTACTGCTAGGAGCAGATGTGTCTCATTGTCATGAAAAATCTTAAGTTCTTAAACATTTTAAAAACCATATTCTATTAGTCTGTTAAAGATCTGAAGAATATCTATCTAACTGAAATATATTTCTATATATCTAGAAAACCTAACTAACTTGATTACTATAGATGATTATCTATTAACCTATATTTCTTAATTATAGATTACATTTTTAAATGCAATACCTTTATCAAGAGCAGAAATATATATAACAAAATTGATATTAAATTTGTATCAATAAACCAAGATCCATATCAATGCAAATCTCTATAGCATATCCTCCTTTAAATTTAAAGAAACATTTAGAGACAATATTTGGGAATATGGGCATAGTTCTCTCCAAACTGCTTCCTGCTTTTTGTTGGGTGAAGTAATTTTTTCAGGGGTCTTCACAGCAACCTTTCAGGGGGTCTTGGTGCATCAAACCACATTAGTCTGGAAAATGCGAACAGAAGCCACATGGACCCTTCAAACATAAGTGTCAGTGAAAAGTGAATTGCAAGGAAAATGGTCAGCTCAGGTCTTCTCTCTTATCTGTTCCTGCAGCCTGCAAACCATCTGACCCAGATGGGTCAGCTCCTCTGTCCGTTTGAGTCCCTATGTGAGTGGAAAACAGCCCAGAGATCCTACACTAGATACCCAAAGTTCCATGGCATATACATTACAGACATTTGATGCTTGACTGTGGTGGTTGAACATGATGGGGGCTTATCTTCTTTTTATTCTCAAATTCCTCAGAATCTATACACTGGTCTGTCTCAAATGGATAGCACTATCTGTGTAGATACATTGCAAGTGAACTTTCTCATAACAGGGCCTTTTGCCTCTAGAAATCAGGGTAGCTCCATCCTCAACTCTCTCTTGGTTCCTATCAATTGTTAGAACTATGCAGGTGTTCAGAAATAGTCGCAGTCTTGACCTAAATAATACCAAGAGGAACAAAGCTCCAAATATGGTTACATTCAAAGACCTTTGGTCTAAAGAAGACACTAAAACATCTATTATGCATCTTTGGGATAAATGAGATTTTTAAAAAAGGCAATATATGGGAATTTAAATTTCCAGATTTCACTGAAACAATTAGAACAGAAGAAACAATCATAGTGAAGATGGAATGTGCTGAAGTACTTTCTGTGAAAGACAGAAATGGAAGTGGGGGGGGGGATAGTACAGAACTGATTCTGAAGGGGAAGGAGGTTTACCAGTAGGCCTGACTAACAACTCTGCAGCCTCTGAGCACACAATAAAGACTTTTACAGAGCTCAGCTGTGGTAGGCCTAAAGAATGTCAATCATTGTCATGCCTATGCTTCCACACACACACAAAGTTAGGAGACCTCTCTTGCACAAATGCTCATTCCAAGTGAACATTTGTCTCCTTGTTGAGAGGTCTATCTCAGTCTGAGTTTGTAAACATATGCCAAGGAGAGTGCTCTCAAGCATGTGGGGCTAATGCCGCTTCTAGAACAGTGTGCAGCTTTAAGGAATATGCACCAGACTGTCAAGAGATGCTAGCATGGAAGCGAGATTCCAAGTGTCTGTCAATTGCAGACTGCTGTAACCAACGAGCATGACTCTCTGAGTATAATTTCCATACATTCTCTCCCTTTGGAGAAGCTTACAAGTGATGGGTGAGAATTAGAATAGACATTACAGGCATCTGCAAGGGCAAGCAAGATCACCCCCAGCCTGTTGATAAGTTGATGAACACTCACGAGTTTTACCTTATGCCTCATAGGAGAAGCTCAAATTCTAACAGCAAGAATACAGCAGATAATCAAGGATGTTGCCATGAAGCAAACACAGGCTCATTCGGACATAGAGGTTTGATCGCCTTCTTCATGTTTCTGGTGAGGTGGGTGCAGCCAACAGAGAGCTCTTAGAGAAAGAATTCTCGTGACCTTAGTGGCTCCCACAGAAAGTTCAGAAGGCCAGGGCCTTACTAGCATGTCATTAGCACATGGTATCTGGCTCTCTGACCTTTTCTAGATGCTCAGGATACCTGGCACTTAAGAGCAGATATAGTGACAAGCACTTTAGTAGATAAATAAGTGCACCTCCCATTGGTTTGTGATTTGGGCTCCCTCTTAGTGTTTAAATACCACACTGTGTGGTTTATTCACCAGCCAGGCCCACACTCTTTTCCCATAGTGTCAGAGCTTAAAGATATTCACTGCCCACCTATCCTGCGAAATAAGTCATGTCCATGGAGATTCAAGGGGACAGCCTGTAAAATAAGTGTTTTGAATGGTCATAAAAAGAGAGCTGTAGAGGGAAGTGGCCCTTTTGCCACCTTTGAGTTTTGTATGAGAATGTGTTGCTCCGATCTGAAGCTGCCATCTTGCTGGTGTGAAGACAAGCGAAAATGTTCTCTAACATGCTGACTTGAGTCCTTGACACTGCAGAGCAGCTGAACCAATAAGAGTAAAAACAACCTATCCCCAGACTTTGTGTCTACAGTAAGAACAAGTGTTAATTCAAGTTGGACGTTCAGTCATTTGCCACCAAATCAATCTGTTGCTGTGGCAATCATCCTAAAAAGGTGACTTAAAATTAATTAATTAACAAGCATTTAAAGCTGAAGGTCTAGCTCGGTGGAAGAATGCTTACCTATTGTGTTTAAAGTCCTGGGTTTGCTCTTCAGTATCTTCACAGAAGAAAGAAAACAAGGGGAGGAGAAGGATAGGGAGGAGAGAAAGAGAACGGAGGATGAGGGATTTTACTTTGCTTACAAATGTGGTCAGCTGGATTTCTCACGTGACTGCTGTCAGTTGGCAGCTATGGCTTGGTTCATTTGTAGGTGTCTTTACTCAAATTCCTGCCATCCAAGCTGAGAGAACTCAACAGATATGAGTAAGCAGGGCTTTTTTCATCATGTGTCTAACTAGTGGCCTCTTTTGGTAGTTGAAGGCATCCAAAGAAGAAAACCAAGCTTTTTTCAGCCTTGCCCATCACCACCTCCTAACCAGTGCACAGTCACACAGCTGTCTCCAAACTCAAAAGAGGAGGATGTAGACCACAGCTCACAGTGGAAGAGTTTTAAATGTGTTTTTAAGTTACTAAAACCAGCCTAACTTTACCTTTGGGTTCTGCTGACGGCTCTGAGTACACATGGTCTATGTTTATCCCTCCATGTGATTTATACCTTTTCATTCTGGCCAGGGAAGCCAGTTTTGTTTTTCTTCAGAGCCCATATAAACTCTTTCATTCCTTGAAGAACACTTGTTGGGCCCAAGATGGGGCCAAACCCTTGAATAACTTGTCACTTAACAGGGAGGGCTTCCCAGATTCTAAGTTCCAGGAGGAGCCAGCTGGCCCTGTGATGCCAAAGTAATTCCCAGAAGGAGGAACCATCCGAATCACAAAAGACTTATGCTCCACTCCAGTAAGAAGTGGGGCTTACTGTTTTCTTGACCTCACTCATGAGGAATCTAAAAACATGCAGGAGGCCAGTTGGAAATTGTTGTAATTTGGGGCCCCACCAACCCCACCTAAACCATACTAAAATGAGGCTTTGTATATAAGCAATGTTTGTGAGGTGCATTGAAGAGGGTAGGGAATATGAAAGTTGTCATAAAGTAGGTGTCTGAAGAGGTTACGTCTGAGGGCAACTGAGGACTAAGTGACTATAAGCCATCTCTAGTGCTACAAGGAAGCTTATTCTTACTTTTAGGCAGGGTCTCACTGTGTAGATCTGGCTGGCCTGAAACTTGCTCTATAAACCATGCTGACATTGAGTTCACATAGATCTACATGTCTCTGCCTCCCAATTTCAGAATTAAAGGTACGTGCTACCATACCTTCTTGGAAGCTCTCTCTTCCTCCCTCCCTCCCTATAAGATGCATGAGTGCATATGATATGTACACTTGTGTGTATGGGTGTTCATGTGTAGATGAGTGCATATCTGTGTGTGCATGTTTACATGTGTAAACATCTGCATCTGTGTCTGTGTGTGTAGACCCAAGGCTGACATCAGCTATCTTCCTTGATCTCTCTCTACCGTATATGTTGAGGCAAGGTCTTTTGAGAGCCAGCTGCTTCAGCCAGTCTGGCTAGGCAGCTTGTTGGAGAGAGTTCCTGTGCCTCTACTTCACATACCCTGGCATCACAAGCTAGTCACCAGATTCACGAAGCCTTTGTGTGAGTCCTAGGAATCCAGACTCTTGTTCTCACACTGCGCCTCGTGTGTGTTACCCAGAAAGCATCTCCCAGTGGTACCTGCAGCCCCTTGTTTCTTATGGATGGGGTATGCCTCCTGGAGGCACTGGCCCTGCCACTTCAAGATACCCCATCCACAGAGACACAGCAAGCCCATTGGCACTCCCAGCTACTGTCCACAAGAGACTGCAGGCGGGTTGAGGATGAATAGTCAGGTCCAGGCATCTCTTTCCTGACTCTTCAGTCAGGACTTTGTACTGGCTGGGATCCCTTTTGAGAAGTGGGCAGAGTGTGCCTTACTTTCCAAAATCAGGGTTCATTTATTAGAGTTTGCCACATGTTACTTCTGAGTGTATTCTAGAAGTAACCTTTGGGTCTGCATAACGGGAAAACACAGTGTCTTAGCTGATTACAATCCAAGCTGATCAAAAGACTGCAAAGAGAACGTGCTCACCTCCAGTAGACCCCTGGTGCCAGCGCACTCATTAAGCAAACCTGATGATGGAATCCCTTACCCTGCCCCTACCCTCCAGCTGCTCCCCCTCTTCCCTCCCCCAGCTCATTAGCACCCTCCACACAGGAGCAATGCTGAGATCAGATGGAGAGGAGGTCTAAAAAGATTTTTTAAAAAAATCTTGATTCAGGTCAGAATGAAATTGAAACTAGTAACAAGGTATATTTCTTCATTATTTTCTTGTGCTAAAATATACATAACCTACTTTCTCATTTTAACACGCTGTAGCACTGAGTGCGGTTCAGTGACTTTGGACATACCCGCACTCTCCATAACCATCACACTTGTCCATCTCCATTCTTTCCCAGTGGGTCACAGAAGTTGAGGCCATCTGCAAATTTTGCTTTTTCATTCTGCCTCTGTTTTCCAATGTGATGCAGGAACTCTAGAGTTGGCTAGGTTAAATAAAATGTCACTTCTGCCAGCTAATGGGGAGTCAACAAAGTCTGAGCCATCACTTTGAAGCAGTATCAGGTCCTCCCCTCTATATTCAGGTTGAGCAAGGTATCTCTCCAAAGACAATGGGCTCCAAAAAGCTAGTTCAAGCACTAGGGATAAATCCTGGTCCCACTGTCAGTGGCCACAAAGACTGCCCCAACTACATATCTGTCACCCACATTCAGAGAGCCTGGTTAAGTCCTATGCAGGTTCCCCAGCTGTCAGTTCAGAGTCAGTGAGCTCCCACTAGCTCAGGCCGGCTGTTTCCATGGATCTCCTCATCATGGTCTTTACCCCTTTGCTCATATTATCACTCTTCCCTCTCTTGAACTGGTCTCCAGTAGCTCAGCCCAGTGCTTAGCTGTGGATCTCTGCATCTGCTCCCATCAGTTGCTAGATAAAGATTCTATGATGACAATTAAGGTAGTCATCAATCTGATTACAGGGAAGGTCAGTTCAGGCACCTTCTCCACTATTGCTTAGGGTCTTAGCTGGGGTCATTTTCATGGATTCCTAGAAACTTTCCTGGTGCCAGCTTTCATGCTAGCTCCATACTAGCTCCCACAAAGAAGGTATTTCTAACTTTATTCTCCCTCTCTGTCCTTCCCCCATTCCCTCATATTCTCCTCCTTTCTCCCTTTCTCCCTTCCCCACCCTTCTGCCCTCCCTTCTCTCCGCCCCACCCTACATTCCAATTTTCTCAGAAGATTTTGTCTATTTCCCCTTATGCAGGGCATTCATGTATATCTCTCTTAGGGTTTTCCTTGTTCCCCAGCTTCTCTGGGGTCATGGACTATAGGCTGATTATCTTTTGCTTTAAGTCTAATATCCACTTATCAGTGAGTACATACTATTTTTGTCTTTGGGGGTCTTTGGCTTATTTCACACAGGATTTTTTTTTTCTAGTTCCATCCATTTGCATGATATCCAGAACCTGGAAGCTGCCTAGATGCCCCTCAAGAGAAGAATGTGAGTACTACTCAGCAGTTAAAAAAAAAATTAGGATTTTTTTATAGCAAGTCTGAAAAGCAATGATGCTGAATCATTAGATACTGCCCTAAGTACTTGTCTGTAGCAGGTTTTTTCTTTTGGGGGCATGAACCAGCTCCCAAATAAAGACATGGAGACTTAATATTAGTTATGAATGTTCAGCCTTGGCTTATGCTTGTCCCACTAGCTCTTATAACTTATGTTAACCTCTTTCTCTTCATGTACATTTTGTCTCAGGGCTTTTTGCCTTTCTTTCATTCTGGTTGTCTTATTCCATGGCTGGTTGGCTGGTGGCTGCCTGGCTGGCTCTGGGTGTCTTCCTTTCTTTCTCCCTCCTCTCCTCCCAAGCCTAGATTTCTCCTACTTATTCTCTATGCTTACCAGCAGTGCCTATCCCTGTACTGCCTAGCTATTGGCCATTCAGCTTTTTATTAGACCAATCAGGTGCCTTGGATAGGCATGGTGAAACAGCAACATGTCTTTACATAATTAAACAAATGCAGCATAAACAAAGAAACACACCTTTACATAGCTAAAGTAATATTCCACAACACTTACCAATCATTGTTGCCCCCTGAAGCATTTAGAGCAACCTAGAGACACGTGTCTTTGAGGGAGTTTCCAAAAGATATAACTGAGGGGAGAAGGTCTACCCTGAATTGAGAGACACCAACCCATAAGCAAAAGGAGGAAATGCGGAAAACAAGTTGAACATCAGCATTTATCTCTCTCTGTTTCTTCCTGATTGTGAAGACAGTAACATCAACTCAAGCTCCCTGTCAGACCTTCCACATCATGCTGGACTATATCCCCTCAAACTGTGAGCCAAAGTAAACTTTTCATTTCTTATTTTTATCTTTTTAATTGTTTTTATTGAGCTATATATTTCTTTCCACTCCCTTCCCTTCCTCTCCCCTCCCCTCCTACCCTCTCCCATGATCCCCAATGCTCCCAATTTACTCAGGAGACCTTGTCTTTTTATATTCCCATGTAGATTAGATCCATGTATGTCTCTCTTAGGGTCCTCATTGTTGTCTAGGTTCTTTGGGATTGTGAATTGTAGGCTCTTTTTTTGATTTATGTCTAAAAGCCACTTATGAGTGAGTACATATGATATTTGTCTTTCTGGGTCTGGGTTACCTCACTCAATATGATGTTTTATAAATTTGCCTGCAAATTTCAAGATGTCATTATTTTTTTTCTGCTGTGTAATACAACATTGTGTAAATGTAACACATTTTCCTTATCCCTTTTTTGGTTGAGGCGCATTTAGGTTGTTTCCAGGTTCTGGCTATGACAAACAATGCTGCTATGAACATAGTGGAACGCACATCCTTGTGGTACAATTGAGCATCCTTTGCATATATACCCAAAAGTGGTATTGCTGGGTCCTGAGGTAGGTTGTTTCCTAATTTTCTGAGAAATCACCATACTGAAATCCAAAGTGGATGTACCAGTTTGCATTCCCTCCAGCAATGCAGAAGTGTTCTTTTTATCCCACAACCTCTCCAGCATAAGTTGTCGTCAGTGTTTTTGATTTTGGCCTTTCTTACAGGTGTAAGATGGAATCTCAGAGTTGTTTTAATTTGCATTTCTCTGATGGTTAAGGATGTTGAACATTTCCTTAAGTGTCTTTCAGCCATTTTAGATTCCTCTGTTGAGAGTTCTCTGTTTAGGTCTGTACCCCATTTTTTATTGGATTTTTGTTCTTTTGATGACCAATTTCTTGAGTTCTTTGTATATTTTGGAGATCATTTCTCTGTCCGATGTGGGGTTGGTGAAGATCTTTTCCCATTCTGTAGGCTGCTATTTTGTCTTGTTGACCATATCCTTTGCTTTACAGAAGCTTCTCAGTTTCAGGAGGTCCCATTTATTAGTTGTTTCTCTCAGTGTCTGTGCTACTGGGGTTATATTTAGGAAGTGGTCCCCTATGATAATGCACGCAAGTGTATTTCCCACTTTCTCTTCTATGAGGTTCAGTGTGGCTGGCTTTATGTTGAGGTTTTTGATCCATTTGGACTTGAGTTTTGTGCATAGCGATAGATTATGGCTCTATTTTCATTCTTCTACAAATTGGTATTCAGTTATGCCAGCACCATCTGTTGAATATGCTTTCTTTTTTCTATTTTATATTTTTTGCTTCTTTGTCAAAAAAATCAGGTGTTTAGGGTGTGTGGATTGATATCTGGGTCTTCGATTCAGTTCCATTGGTCCTCCTGTCTGTTTTTATGCCAATACCAGGCTGTTTTCAGTGCTGTAGCTCTGTAGTAGAGTTTGAAGTCAGGGATTGTGATGCCTCCAGAAGTTCCTGCTCCCTCGGTGGTAGCTCCTTGTATCTGCTCCTGTGGAGGTTGTTGCCTCAGGCCTGCTCTGAAATCACTGACTTAAGTCTGTTTCCACAGATGTCCCTGGCTTGAGCCTTCTTCTATGGAAGTTCCTGGTTTGGGGGCCCAGTTCCACAGAGGTCTCTAGCTTGGGCCTATCCCTCGGAGGTCCATGACTCATGCCCGGTCCCACAGAAGTCTCTGTCTTGAGCCTGCTTCAGCTGAGGTTACTGCTCAGGCTGTTCCCTCAGATGTCCCTGGCTTGGGCCTGCTCCCGCAGAGGTCTCTGGCTCAGGGTTGCTCCTTCAGCAGTACCTGCCCCTGTAGAGGTTGCTGCCTCTCTTAAGTTATTTTTAATTGAGTATTTTGTCACAGACAGCTGGACTGGTTTGGATCCAGGCTCTTCCTGGCATTAACAATGTCTTCCTGGGAAAGGAATTTAATCTCTCCATGCATCTGCTTTCTTATCTGATGATTCGGAAAACACCTCACCTATTAATCTATGATCATATATATAATGGGCATGTCATTGGCATGTTTACTATAGGGCTTCCATGCCCGAATTCTGCTTCTGACGTCTCCTTCCTTTGCTCTCCTGTGCTGTGGCATGCATGACTCTTCCATCACTTGAACTTCCTGACAGATTCATTTATCAACTCAACCAATACCCCCTGAGGAACTGCTATATGCTAGACATTCTTACATCCTGGATCTCAACATCTGGGTCAGTTAGATAAACTGGGCAATTGAGTGGTGAGCCAATTATTCCTCTACCCCTGACTTGTTGCTCTTGAGTCCTTTGTGCTCTTTGTAGCAATTAGTGAATCTCTGCCTTATAAGCTCCTGCCCTCTCTGCCCACTGTTCACAGACCCTTTGCCTCTGCTCTACGACTCAGACCCTTGAAAGAGGTACAATTGCCCCAGCTATGTTTTCAAATCAAGCCATAAAATTATTTTAGCCAGACTTTTCTAATTGATTGCCTAGGATCTGGTGGCCCCCCTCATCCAACTCACCGTATTATAAAGAAAGAAATGATCAGGGGACCCAGGACAACAGACAGCATGAATGGTGGGGCCTTTACCAAGGCAGTAACCCAGTTGGAAGTCCTTAGAACAATACATTAAGGATATGAGAGGCTAATAAAATAAGAACTTCAAATTTTTGTGTTTTGCTTTTCTTTTTGGTGTGGGTTGCAACAGAATCTTGCTTGATAGCACAGCCTGGCTTGGAACTTAGGTGAGCTCCAGGTGAGTCTTGATCCTCTTAACTCTCCCCATACGTGCTGATATAGATACAAACCTTGCTCCTGGTTTAAAATTGTATCCTTTATACTATTTCATTCCTGGCTTTATTTTTTTCCTCTTTTTTTTATTACTTTGTAAATAGTACCAATCAAAATTCCCACTTCCTCCCCTCTTCCCACTTCCCTCTCACTCCTCCCCCTACACCCTCCCCCCATTCCCTCGAGTCCTAAGAGAAGGCAGGGCACCCTGCATTGTGGGAAGACCAAGGCCCTCCCGCTACATTCAGGCTTAGGAAGGTATGCATCCAAAGAAAATAGGATCCCAAAAAGCCAGTACATGCAGTAGAGACAGATCCCAGTGCCGTTATCATTGGCTCTTCAGTCTGCCCCAGTGAGGGTCCAGTTTCATTCCTGGCTTTAATTTAGAATAATTCATTGTTATTTTAAAGGGGTTGGGGTATGTGAGGTTACCATAGAGCTCTGTGGAAGCAATAGGGCATCTCTGAGAGTTCTTTTAACCTTCACATGGCACAGGCCTGGGGGGGGTGGGGGTGGCGACCTCCTGGAGGTCACTCCTAACCCATAGAGGGGGGGGGTGGCGACCTCCTGGAGGTCACTCCTAACCCATAGACAACAGATACAGGGCTGGAGCCTGAACTTAAACAGTGTCTTGGTGTTGAATGTTTTATTGTAATCCAAGTCGGCTGTGTTGGAGACACTATTGCTGCCCTTCCTGTTTCCTCTAGCTCTCAATTCCTCTGGGGGCTGGAAACTTCCCAAGGAGCTTTCTCTGGTAGGAAAGAGGCTTGCCCCCTCAACTTTTGACAAATGAGAGCTGGCAGTTACACAGTCCAGCTACTGAATGCTGAACACAACTCTCCCATTTGTGCCAACCATTGCCCATAAGTCCTCAGTAGCACTAAGGCCCAGCTGGCCATACTGTAAGCTGATCCTTAGTGCAAATCTGATTATTTCTCTCACCTGCCTCACTTCTGTCCTTCTCTGCCTGCATTTTCTCCAATCATCTGCAAATAAACTATTTGTGCTGGAAACCTTGTGTGAGTCTCTACTTCTGGAGAATCATGAACATAGACACCTTGCAAGATGTCTAACAAAACGTCTGAGTCTGTGTACCTAATAAAGAAAAGAGGTTTATTTATCTTACAATTTTGGAAAATGAGAGTCAAATACCAGGTAATCCTATCTGTTTAAGTGTATCCTGTCTGTCTCTGCCCCCACCCCCACTACATCAAAACAAAGGTAACTTGGTACAAAACGTGAACATATTTGAGGGGTCTCACTTTACAAGAAACTAGTTTCAAGAATTAATCAGGGTCCTGAGAGAACTATATTAACCCCTTTGGGGACAGAATAAAAAAAGAACCACAACCCACCACTACCACTACAACTGTTTAATACACTTATATGAGGACCAAACTTCTAGCTAAAGGACCTCCGGGAACAGACATAAAACCAAAGCACCTGACTGACCTCCAAACATAGACCATCTATGCTGCTATTATGTCATCTGTCAAGAGCATTGGTAGGTGTTCCAGTCTGCAGCTACAGAGAAATGCAGGCTGCAGATGGTGAGGTGAAGCCCTTGTGGGAGGGGCCACTGGTGAATCGGATGCTTGCCTGCCCATTTTTGAAATGGTTCATTCTTCCATTTTAATCTCATTCATTATTGAATAATTAATAATGATTTATATGACATTGACATTTTTTCCCCCAGAAACCTTGACTAACTCTTTGACAAGAGATTAATAAAGAGTGGGACTTCAGATGTCAAGTTTTTATGAACAAGTGTCCAAGGCCGCCTCTGGATGGGTATTCTTGGCTGCATTCACCATGCTCTCCAGAGACTGAAAAGCAATTGTTTAGCTGGGTAGCGAGAGCCATGCTGAATTAAATTGACCTGCATGATACAGAAAGTAACACTGAGCGCATTTTACTAAGGGATCTTTGAAAGAAATCTATTTTATTGTAGCTGAGCATGGAAATTATTTTAAGGAAGTCATTATCTGCCTAATAATTTAAAATGCATGCATGATGTCAGCGTCCAAAATTAAGACAGACTTGGGGAACAACATGCTTGGTCTTAAATAAGAAGCTGAGTGCGTCTTTGGTTCTTTCTCTCCTTTTTTTTTTTTTCCTTTTAGAAACACAAATTTTACTGTTTTCAAAAGCCAGTTCTTACGCCTACATCCTGAAAAGAAGAAATTTCCATTTGTACTAAAATGCTGACAGCCTTGCTTCATCCAGATACACACACACACACACACACACACACACACACACACACACACCTACAAGCACTTTTGTTCCAGATTTAATTGTTGTTCTGTAGGGAAATCGGTGGGCTTCTTTAGGGTTGGTGGAATTTTAAGCTTGTCTTCAATTTCAAATAACTTTATTAGAAACCCTGGAGTTAAGAGTGGGCCCAGTAAGGAAAGGCAGCGATTAGGATGAGAAAACCAGTGGAGCTAGAATTCGCTCAAATTCTTTCCTCCTAGGCTCTGGCTACAGCTGGATAGAGTCGGAGCCCTTCACCTTTTGGGTAGTGAACGAACACATGTGTGTTTGAAAACCAGCTCCAGCCTGCAAGGCCTGCGCTGCGTGCCATGAGACTCTCTGACACTTGTCAAGCGTTACCTTTCCTCTGGAAAGGCTTCCTCGCGCACTGCTGCCAAGGTCAGTGTTCTCTGAGAAAGGCGGCAATATTTTTTTTTCCCTCCTCTTCAAAGGACCCTTACGTACTAACTCACTCCCACCTGCTGTGCATGTAAATTATTCATCAGTGCCTCAAATGGCATTTTGCAGCAGACCATCTGAGCCCTCTCGATGACTATGGGGTGGGTAGAAAGAGAAGAGATGGGGAGGGGGGGGCAGGTGTTGAGGAGTTCCATCTCTTAGCATCAAGGCAAGACAAAATGGAATGGGACAGAAACAGACAAACTTCTCCCCTGAGTGAGAAACTTTACCCATGGTTCTTGGGCACCCGTCACAGCTCTCCCTGGTCTGTAAGCAGAGTGACGATCCCAGCGTCAGGCCCACATCCAGAATTTGTTTCTGAGGAAAGGTGTCTGTGGCCTTTCTCTCTAGGGTGTTGCAGAATGAATAAGTTACTGAAGGGGGAAGCACTGTTTCCATGAGGGAAAATGAGCCTTGGCTTATAAGATGGAATAAAATGCAGTGCAGGGAGAATTCTGGGAGGAGCTGGAAGAAACGATCCCTACTTTTCCCAGCTCATAAATGAGCCCTCCCCACAGGCTGGCTTCAAACTCCTGGTGTCTGCTGATTGTGTCTGGTGCTGCGGCTCCAAGGTGCTTGCAGTTTAAGGACCAAGGACAGTGGCTTCTCTTTCACAATGGCCGTCTAAAACACTTTGCATTAAGTATAAATAATAACCTTTTTAAAGGAATGTGTCAAAATAATTACATTTTTAATGCATTCCTTGCTTCCACACCACACAAACAAGCACATCAGCCTCCCTTGAATGGATGAAAAGATGGCTTGCTTCCAGTGAGGCCAGTTCTCTGAATTATCCACACCCCGGAGTAAGGCATCCTGCATCTGTCATGTGTGACTGGGAGGCAAAACATTGCAGAAGCCAAGCTCACCTGAAGCTTCTTTTCTTTCATAAGAGATTTTTTTTTAGCCCTGCTAAAGTCCAGAAGTGCTGTCAGTATTTTAGCATCCCCCCACTCTTCTTTTCCACTCTGAAACGTTGATTATTTAACTCAGCAATTGAGACTTTAAAAAGGATTAGCGGCTGACTAGTTGGCTCCGTGAGTAAAGGCGATTGCAGCACAGACCTCATAACCTGAGTTCAGACCCTGAACTGACTCCCTAAAGCTATCTTCTGACCACCACACTCGTAGCTTGGCATGAACACACTGGCAGTCACATACACACACGGCATAGGCACATATACAATAAAAAATAAAATGAATTTAATTTTAAAATTTAAAAGAGAAAATGGACTGAGTTGTAAGTAGCCGAAATGTTAGATTTTATCATTTTGTGAAAAATTCTCTTCAAATATATTTGAAACCCATTTTTAGGATTTCACAATAAAGCCCATTAATGGTTTTCAACAGCACATTAAAAATTCAACAGCTAGGTCCTCCACATGGCCTGTTTTCATGCAGGCTACCTGGCTGGCTTAGTTTAAAATTGATAACCATGAGTGGCTTGAACTGTGTTTCATCAAATGTTTCTATCTAGTGGAATATTTAAGGAACACATCTATTTTTCATATCCTGAATGGCCTGATGTACAAATCACCTCATCTCTGTAAAGCAGGGAAATCATTTTAATTTGATAGAGTGGGGACAGAGTATTGGCATCTGTTCCTGTTTACTAATAGCATACTAGCAATAAATAGAATTCATATCCCAGAGAGCAAAAAAATTGCTGCCCTGAGGGGAAAACAAGCCCCCCCCCACATGCATCCATGCACGAACTCACAACAGATATCCTCTTCTGTCTTCCTTACTCTTTCCCTGTGTAAATGGGAAAAAAGCCACTTCTAGGAATGTGAACAGAGTCAGTGACCATGGAGTGAGGGGTGCCCTGGTAGCTGTGCGCCCTCTCTCTCTCTCTCTCTCCCCCCCCCTCGCTGCTGCATTTCCCTGCCACAGAAGGGGTCAGCATCTACAATCCTGAGGCTTTCAATGTCTTAGTCTGTATTTGCTTCAGAATTATGCACAGACGCCCCCACCCCCACCCCAAGCGTGCACTATACCACTAGCCCTGCTCTCATCTGCCTTGCTGGGAGCTGATTTCATGGGCAGTGCCTGGTGTTTCTAAGATGGCTGGAAAGCTTTGACTGAGCTGAGCAACTAAGGCCTCGGTTCCTAAGGAGCCCTTAGTATGATGAATTTTCTGCCACAGGAGGGATTCCCAAGAATAAGATGAATATCATGGTCCATACCCTCCTGCCACCAGCCTCCAGAAGCCAGTTTCAAAACACACCTTCCAGAGTGACTTGCACACAGTGATCACATCTAAATATCTGCGTGTTCCTCCTGTTTGTTTTGTTATATCTAAGGCATGGGGGAATGGTTGGGACTGCTGTTGTTTCTGTTGCAGGGGGCAGTCCCCTGGTCCCTGCCTTGGGTTCACAGATGCCACAGAGCTGTCTTGGATCTTCAGACACCAATATGTGCATACTCAGCGGGTAGAGCTTTGTGTCCCAGGCCTCCTGGGAGGAGACAGTAAACCTTCAGATCCCAACACAGCCCCTCAGCAACCCTCTGCCCACAAACTTCTCCTAATTA
Organism: Microtus ochrogaster; assembly: GCF_000317375.1. NCBI lineage: Eukaryota > Metazoa > Chordata > Mammalia > Rodentia > Cricetidae > Microtus > Microtus ochrogaster. The sequence goes on along the minus strand of NW_004949101.1, from coordinate 2,010,812 downwards.
AGCCAGCCGGTCTAATTATGGGGTGTTCCATCAAATATGTCTCCAGATGCTTCCGCTGCAGCCTGCGGGTGCTGGTCAAAGCTGGCGAGGCTTCTGATCAAGGATGCTGGCCCTGCAAGCACAGCACACATCCTCCTCTCGCCTGGATGCCTGGATGCGCTTGTCTCCAAGTACCGCGCAATCTGGCCTTGCTCATTTGCTCCGTTGCCTGTCGAAAGCATAGAACGTAATTACTAAAGTTAAGAAAACATCTCTGTAATTAGCTAGGCAACTCTAAGCACAAGAAATGGAAATTAGTCACAGTATCATAAATTAGTTTGTGCATACATTACATTCAAGGATCACCCTTGGGGCTCAATGTTTGCAGTCTTTGGCGGCAACCCCCTGTATCTCAATAAAGCATTCTTTCCCGGGTGAGTATGTCACAGGAAAGGGAGTTTCACTTGAATCTCAACTCTCTCTCTCTCTCTCTCTCTCTCTCTCTCTCTCTCTCTCTCTCTCTCTCTCTCATTTCTTTTGTAATTTCCCGTCAGAATAAAACCTAACATTCAAGAGAAAAGGAGACGAGTAAACAGTGGTTTTCCTGTTGATTTTCTCTTCCTTTGTGGGGTTCTATTAACTTACAGCCATCAAAGTGTCTCCAAGCAGGGGGCTCGTCAACTGTATTGTTTCAGTTATTAGGAGCAGTCGTTATAAACTCTTTAAATAACCCTGATTTTCAGCTATTTTTGCAGTCCCTTCTCTTGCCAGCAAAAGCCAGGAAATTGGACGCAGGCACACACACAACACAGTATTTGCATCAAAATAATACAGCGGGCAACAGCAAGCCGCAATCACATCACTCAGAAGGAAGGAACAGAATACAAATTAAAGGAAGAATGTAAATTTTTTGCCATTAAGCTTCAATGACCATTTGAAATGGTGCAAGGCACAAAGGTTCTTGATGAGCGTCATCTAGTTTGATTATTCATACTTGTGTTTCTGCTTGAATTAAGGCAGGAGTGCTACAGCCTGTTAAGGGAAAATATTTGAATTGTAGTGAACTCTCACCTTGCCGCGCATCCATTTACTTTCCAAATGAATACTAGATAAGTTAGTGCATTTTCTAATCGGCCTGTTTTCCAGTGAGTGCCGTCATTACATACCAATTTCCTTTAGAAGTGCTTGCTAAGAAACATTAACTACTTACAAATAAGGAGCTGTCTGTCACGGGCTGCAGTTTCGAGCTCACTGCTCACTGCCTTCTTTCTGCTAGGGTAGTTGCTGGCTGTAGGGTCCGCCTTTGCCTGGTCCGCCTTGGCTTCAAGACCTTTCCCTGCTTCTCGTTAGTCCTTCAGCAGTACAGGCAGGATTTCTGCCCTATGTCACCTTTCCAGAGCCAGGCAGAAGCCGGCTGTGACTCCAGATCAAGTCACCTTGTCACCAGTTGATCATGTCACTCAGCAGAGGTTGACCTGGCAGGTGGTATGGATTCTGATGCAGGCTGAATTCCAAGGCTGAGAGTGCCGGTACCTTCAGCATGCCATTGGTTTCTGGATAAGGGCTCTACAGCCAGTCAGCGAATCTGTTCACCATGAAGAAATGGAAGAGATAGATTGTGAAGGTTGCTACTGGGGTGAAGTCTCACTTTAAGAAATGCATTTCAGACACATTTGACATGTAAGCAGAAACACCCAGCATGGAGGAGGCACTAGAACATTGCTAAGCCCTGAAGATTTTCAATTGAGAAAAGTATTTGCTCAGTCAGGGAGCTGGGGTTGATCGTTACCACTCTGGGCCTGATTTTGGCATCACCGGAAACATCTTGGGGTTTCTCCATTATTGAACATTACTGCCATACATTTGCCGAGACATGCCAGATGCCGCTTTTTATGTGTGTAGGAGTGTGTGTGCAGGGGATGGAATCCAGGGCTTTGTAGGAGCTAAGACAAATTCTCACATACCTTCAGTCAAGGTATGGAAGAGGGAAATGCCTGGGAAGCTACCCTCCCTCCTGAGAGAAACGGAAGGCTCTAGGGGTGCTGGTGTGGCCATAATCCAAACATTACTCATATTTTTAAAATAGAAAAAGATTTGAAATTATTATAATCACAAAGCCAGTTAATTCAAAGCTAAATTTTGAAACTATTATAATCACAAAGCCAGTTAATTCAAAGCTGAATTCAAATGTCAGCTGAAATGTGACAACGTTGGAAATAAGAGAGATACTGAGCAGGGGTCACCAGCGCTCAATGGGAGGGTGTCAAAACAAACCCCCATTCAGTAGGGCTTGAGTCTTTTTTTTTTTTTTTTTTTTTTTTTTTTTTTTGGTTTTGCAAGACAGGGTTTCTCTGTGTAATAGCCCAGGCTGTTCTGGAACTAGCTGTATAGACCAGGCTGACCTTGAACTCACAGAGAATCTGCCTGTCTCTGCCTCTCAAGTACTGAGATTAAAGGCGTGTGCTATCACTGCATGGGCAGGACTTTATTTTTAATGTGCGTGCATGCACACACACACACACACACACACACACAGATGCATGCACACACAGGTACACACCATGTGAAGAGATATCTAAAAAGGCAGTAGAATCACTCACTCAGTTGATTATGCATTATAGAAATATATAAACAATCATCTGGAAAAGCTGGCATGTCCAAAACCATTTTTTTAGTCTCCCTTTTAACGTATACATTCATCTTCATTCATATCTCAAATTCTGGCAACTTGTTTTATGGTTTTACAACTTTTTAATATCATGCATACTTTAAAGCATAGAAGAACTAGCTTTCATGCAGAAAAACATAGGCATTCCCCTCTCTCTGTTGCTTTGAAGATGGAGTAATATGTGTGAGAAACTGCACACAAGATGCAAGCACTCACAAAATATGACTGAGGGAAATGCAAATGCTCCTACCTTCTCCCAGCCCCCATTCCTGCTCTTCTATGGTATCTCCAGACATCTGTGTTTGTGCGCCTCCTTTGTCCAATGAGCATCTCAGAGGTGGCACAAGCAGGGACTGGAAAAGCAGTCCTCACTGACTCCCTGCTGTGCCAGCAAATAAACAAACTCCAGATATCCTGCTGGACCATGAGATGCTTGAAGGAAAACAGACAGCCCGCCTGACTACCATACTTGTGGACAATGCCATCATCTTCTATCTGGTCATCACACACCTCATGGGTGTATAATAGCAAGGGTCTATTAAAGGTCACTGAAGCCGCCTGGACCAGAAAAACCACCCAGATAATAACAGCATCAGGAGCTAGGCACAGAGTCACAATAAGTCCGCTTTCTTAAATATTATCTTTTGTTATTAAAGCACAAAGTCTTTTTTCATATTGCCAAGCAATCAAAAAATGTAGCTGCCAACTGGTATATATGTTAGAGATGCCCCTGAATCTTAGTAGCCTGTGTGGCTATCTTCAGGCTGCTGGTTGTCCGCTAGTTACACCAGCCATGTAACAAGCCAGATCCACACCTCAGTTAAAAATGACACTTCTCATTGTTTTGTGCAAGGGCAGGGAAGCACTCCAACAACTGAGTGAGCTATACAAGCCTGCCCCCATTCCCACTCCCACCCCCCACACCATATATACCAATCATTCTTTCAGTCAATATTTGACGTTGGCTACTGACACTTTTAGAGACTTAGATGGATCTCATGATTCCTATTTGACACCTCAGACACAAAAGAACTAAGTTAACACACGCAGAGGTGATACTTCGATGTGCTACCATGGGCTAGAGAGATGGCTCAGGGGTTAAGGAAGCACATGCTAAGAAAGTTCTTGCTGAGAACCCAGTGCAGTCAGTTCTCACACATAAGTCCAGCAGCTCCCAGCCACCTGTAACTCCAGGGAATCCAGTGATCTTTTCTGGCATCTGTGGCACCCCACATGTGCATAAAATCTCTCCTGCATAATCAAAATAATAATAATACTATATCAAAGTGACATTGTGATATCATTTGCCTCTTAATTGGGCAATTTTTTGCTGGGTAAAGTTAACTTTTCTCCATGATCATTAACTTCCCCAGAACTCAGGGTCCAGGGTCTCTGTTGTCCTTTGGATACTTCTCCCTTTACTGTTTAGCCCCTGCCCAAGTTACCTGTACATATTTTTACCAATGTGGGGAACAGAGACATTATCCCTACCTGACCCACCCCGAAGTTCTAGGCAGAAATTATCTTGCTGTATTTGGGGAATTTATAGCAAAGAGGTTGCTACTGTGAGGCAGATTTATTGTGCCACATTGACACTCAACAAAACAGAAAACAGAGCAGAATGAAATCCTGACCAGCCAGCATCCACCCTCCGTAATATCCAGATTGCCACTCCACAAAGCAAAAGCCTAGTCAGTCAAAGAGGAGTCATCATACTCTTGATAGAAGGTTGCTTGGTATTTATGGGCGATGGTGACTCATGCCTTAAATCCCAGCACTCAGAAGGCAGAGAAGGCAGATCTCTAAGTTCGAGGCCAGCCTCTACAGAGTGAGTTCCAGGACAGCTAAGGCTACAAAGAGAAACCCTGTCTCAAAAAAAAAAAAA